>NC_141034.1:37637500-37822500 GCF_052040795.2 Danio rerio
TTTAGTTCAGCTGCAACCCTGATCAAACACACCTGAACCAATTAATTAGGACCTGGACAGCACTTGATAATTACAGGCAGGTGTGTGTGATATGGGTTGCAACTAAAATCTGCAGGAAGGTACACTGTAAAACCCAACAGTCAACTTAATTAAATGAATTGAGTGTAGTTAACTCAAAATTTACTGAATGTTAATGAATGTTCTGAACGCAGTGTTGAAGGTAATGAGTTAATTAAATACCTCATTACTCCTACTTAAATGAAGTTCACAGTACTCATTAGCAGGGCCAGACGGAATCTGCAGATGTTTTTTACTATTTCTGCTGAGAATTTTGGTAAAAATCTGCGGATTTCTGCAGAATTATTTTGGGAGTATCTAGCGGAGTATCACAACTAGAACCTTAATATATTAAATAAAAAGTAATAAATTACTGAATAAAAACTGAATAAATTCAGATTTACACATTTACTCAAGTAAATAAACAGAATTATTAATGGGCAAAAAATCTGCGTAATTCTGCGGAAAATCTGTGGAATTCTGCGCGCGCAGATTCCGTGTGGGCCTACTCATTAGAATTAGTTTTTGAACTTAAATGGTTTGTAGCAATCGGTTTGCTCAAACGATTTGAGTTAATTTTTGGGTTTTACAGGGTTGAGCACCCCTGATGTAGATGATCAATATGACTTATTGTGGTCACTACTGAACGTGACTGTTTTCTGTTGTGACAGATTCTCGGGTATCTGCCTGGTCAAGGCACTCCAGTAAATGTTACATGTGGATTAAAGGTAACAATTACTGACTAACACTATTTGTTCATAACAAGCGATAAAATAACAACACAATACAGCAATTCACCCTCCAGTCCATTTCTGTAACAATTTTGGATCTTCTCCAATGGTTTTGTCCAGAAAGGGTCAACTGAAGTCCTCGGAGAAGTCAAATTCTTTCCAAATCCTAACTTCGATTTGCGGTACTACCCTTACTATGGGAAACTGAGACATGTAAGTAATACTATTTTACTATTCTCAAAATGTCTCTTAATTCAATAGTACTTTAACTGTTTTGTTTTCTTTTCAAACAGGTAAACTACTCCTCTCCACTGGTGGCGGTGCAATTTCTTAACGTCCAACACGACACCCCGCTACACATTCAGTGCAAGCTAAACGGCAAGGGCATCATCAATGATTCACCGACCGACCGTTTTCTGGGTAGTGTGTCTTTCACTTTAGAAGTGGGCGCATAGGATCACAGTAGGCCTAGAGAAATTGATTTTAAAACTGAGTATGTTATAATAAATGAAATAGCACACTGGGTGCTGTCTTTACCCATTAGCCCTCTGATTATGCCTCAGGCAACCACTGTGCTATTCGTGTCAGAGAAAACAAGGAATTTCCCAGTACGCAAAAAACTGAGATTCATAGATCACATTCTGTAACATTCAGTACCCAGACACTAGAACTGAACTGACACCTGTCTGAATTTCATTATAGGATAAATACAAACGAACAAAGATGTCCAAATATGTAGAACCCAATTATAGATGAGGCATAATCACACAAAAAACATACAGCCTACAGCGTGACTTAGGCTAAACAATTCTCTAGGTCTGTGTAGATTGTAGACATTAACATTTATTAATTGATCAGTTCTTTTGGTAAGTCAGATGTGTATATAACACACGTTAAAACTATTTTTTAATGATTTTTCCCTGTTAAGGAAAATTCCCCCTCAGGCTGAAAAACGACTTGTGATCTTTTTTTTTTTTTTTTCTTGCTCATTTAATGGAATAACAATCAAATGTGGTTTAGGATTAATAATTGATTGTACATTTTATTTTTGGACTAAATTGTCTTTATTATTTTTGGATATACGACTAAATTTTGATTCCAGAGGAAAAGTATTTTACTGAAATGCACAGCAAATCCCATTTCATTGAGTTGATTTTCTTGTTTTGTTTTTCATCAATTATGCAATCAGCATTTCTTAAAAACTAAATGGCAAATTTCACGTAATTCATCTTCAAGTGAAAATATCTGTTCAGTTGCCTGTAAGAAGGATTTCAACAGTATTATTTATTAATTGTATTTGAATATATTGACATGGTACGAACGAAAGTGTAATAGTGAGATGGAAATCGGTAACTGCACGTCTTTGTTATTCGGTAAATACAATGAAATATCCACTGGCTGACAAAGATTTGCCAGCTCATGTTTTTAAACACACTCATGTTCTAGCATAAACAATAAAGACGGATGAAAATTAACGGAATCAAATCTTTCTGCTCAGTTTCCTCTTTAAATGTGACAAATCAGATATGAAATGTGCACACCTTTGATGATTCTCACCTTTTCATTCAACAAAGGCTCTTTATGCTGGAAACCTTTTAGTGATCTAAATGACAAAAAAAAATGATGGCTTTTGTTCGAAAATATGGTTTTAAATATGTTTTACTGGCAGCAGAAAGAGTGGCTGATAAACGTTTGCTTTCTCTCTGCCATGTGGCTTCATAACAGACACCTGCTGCATAAATAAAAAAATATATAAAATCCCCCAAACCACCTTAATTGACCTTTTACTAAGTTCTTTAAAGGTGAAAATCATCTTTTGGAAGCTGTTTGGACAAAACTTTTTGTTGATATAGTTAGTTTACAGTCATATTAGAGTGATATAATGACAATACAATTTTTTTTTTCTGACGTTAAAAATAGGATCCAAATCCCTCCTATTTTGAGGCCCTCAACAACATGTAGGAGTGTGATTTCCCCACCCACCGAACTGATAGACAGCCACTTATTAACATGTCTCCATATTAACGCATATAATCATATCATCATGACAGGACATACACAAAGCAACTGGGATTAAAAGATCTGTTCAGCTCGCTGTGAGCATCAATCATCAAATGTAATCAAGAGTGAGTTTTATAAGTTTAAAACGTTTTTAAAGCAGTGCATATTTGTAATGAATTGCAGTGATATTACCCGCTTTATCACCACAGCCGCATGTCAGTAAAATTATAAAAGATGATGCTTCGATCCAGGTTTGTGGATGTTAAAACAGGATTATTTTGTACATTAACAATGAATATCCATACAGCAGTAGATATTAACGTGTATCCTGTCACTACTGCGTGCAAAAACAGTAAAAAGTTAAACACGCTGTGTGTGTGTGTAAACTTTGTAACGACATTGTGTGACTTACCGCAGAAAGGCTTGAATTAACTCCAAAACAAATATCAAATAATCATTGTGAAAGTAGTGTTTCTCACTAACGTTATGCGAGATCTGCTTCATGTCTGTCACTGTGCTGTTTATCTGAGGCAGCCGAGGCGGAGATTGAGGCACACTATGACAGGCATGTGGGAATGATGGACCGGGGAGAACCAGCAATAAAGGCATAGGATACAAAAACAGCTACAGTGTGTTTAAAGCAAAAAAACACACATTTCTCAAATTTTTAATAACCTGATGGGTGTTTTGAGCTTAAACTTTACATACACATTCTGGAAACACAAACAAGTATCTTATTTTGAAAAAAGGGGTAAAATAGCTTACACATTAGACCTAACTGAACAAAACTGAGGTGAACGGTCTCAGGTTTCTTTAACTATGGTTAAAATGGTCGTGGCTTGGGTCTTCGCGTGGACAACCTACTGTAAGTGATTTACAGTAACTTTAGCAAGGCTCACAATGTCACAAGAACAGTGAAAAATGGTTAGTTGGATTGTCAGATAATTAAGGAAATTAGCATCAGATTAACACCTGTAACAAACTGTTTGATTTAAAGGACACCTATTTTACCCATTTTTCAAGATTTAAGATAAGTCTTTTGTGTCTCCAGAATGTGTCTGTAAAGTTTCAGCTCAAAACCATCAGATTATTGGTTATACCTTTCAGAATATTGGGTTTTTCTGCTTTGAACACACTGTAACTGTTTTTTGTGACCTGTCTCTCTAATGCTCTAATGCCCACCATTCCCATGTGCCGGACAGTGAGAGTTAAAAAAATAAATAAATAAATTCTGGATTGAAGCGTCTTTTAGAATTGTTCTGATGTGCGGCTATGGTGATAAAAACAGTAAAATTGCTGCAATTCATTTTAAACTTGTAAAACTCATTCTTGATCACATTTGATGGTGATTGTTGATCTCAACAGATCTGCTTTGCGCACATCCTGTCAAGCTGATATGATTATACGCGTTACTACAGAAACATGTAAATATGCAGCTGTCACTCAAATAGGTGGGCAGAGAAACCACACTCCTGCATCACATTGTTGTAGGCCTCAAAATGGGAGGGATTTGGATCCTATTTTCAACGTCAAGACATGAAAAACAAAGAGACTTAGTGTTTAGATCATCAAAATGTGAGGGGATATTGTACCTACACAGAGTTCAGTGTTCACTTGTTAAATTATGATCTTTATCCAAAATATTTGTTCCAAAGATGAATGGAAATCCAGGGCTTGGATTGACAGTGTAATTGATCATTTCATTTTTGAGTGAACTATTTATTTAAAACTAAACAGGGCAAACAGCAATATAGAACTCATCATTTGAACCAAAAGGTCAGTCTTCCATGCCAGGGAGAAGTAGGTCTTACTGTAATATACAGTTCAGACACTTCCAGTTAACCGCCATAAATATGACATCAGTAAGTTTATAGCAATACTGGAGATCCAAGTCCATCAGTGTAAGCCATGACCATAAAAATCATGAGAACGTGTAAAATTTGAGCTCAAAAACAGCAACGAATGGAACAAAAAAAAGAGACAATGAATAATGTACAAAAACAAAAAGCAATTTTATTGAAATCTTTTCCACTTTGAAACTGTGAACCAACATTCTTAACCTGGCAGAAATCAATCCTACAGAGAAGGAACAAAGAAATGCAACTAAAAAGGCACACTATATAGTACAACAATGATATTCTTTCTTTAGTGTGTTTTTAAACAAACAAAAAAAAAAAATCCTGAGGACAGAATGACTAGAGAAAAATACTGTATAATGAAGTGGATTGGATAAGTCATTAACGATAAGTGAAAAAAATGGAAATTGTAGCTTTGGTCTTTAAAAACTAGTTTGTAAAGCTCTCTAAAAAGAAAAATTAAAAAAAAAAAAGTGGAATAGCTAAAACTGCACAAACCCCATGTATTAACAGGCCTATTATAACACTTCCAACATTCCCTGAGAGGGACCAAATGGAATTAATGAAATCATGACAATATTTAAATGCTGGTACAAAAAGTCAAAACAAAAAGTTTCCCTTTATAACAATACAATGTGCCAAGTGCAAATGTGTAACTTATTAGCTCTGCTGATTTAGAAATGTGCCAGGATACTTGATCCTTAATTTGGGGCCACGAATGTGCAGGAGTACGATTACACAACCGAACAATTACATTCAATGGTTCAACTCAAACCATATTCCTAAAATCTAGAATTGCATCATTCATTCATAATATTAGTTCACGAAAAATCACAGCATCCTCAGAACAGGAATATAAACCAAATCTCCCATAAAAAGAAATCCTTTTTTTCCTCCATGCATTTAACATACAGCGCAATGCCAGTGGTTATTTCAGACAGCCTGTGCTTACACCAAATCATGCCTGCTGACATTGCTTCTGGTGAGATCAAGCAGGAATAAAACTCACGCCATTCAGAAAAATATTAAGATTGCACAGAGAAAATAAATAGAGATGTAAATGGCAATCAAACATGTTAGAAACCGGAGGGTTGGACTGTTTGCAGGGTAAAATGAGAAAGCCAACAGGATTGGAAGAGGAGGAGGTAAAATAAGTGGTAAAGGGCAAGCCTGGGTTAGTAGGCAAGACGGCGGCAGGGCAGGTGGTTATACAGACTGGTAACCAGTACGACTCTTCCGCCGGCCAATCAGGTAAGAGATTAGCACTAGGATGATTAGGAAGCTGAGTGCCACACCCACAGCAATGGGCACAAGAAAACTCAAATCAGAATCCAGAAAGCACTCCTCCGCTGGGAGAAAGGAGAGACAGAGAGAGAAAGGGATGGTGAGTGATTATCCCAATGTTAGATCACAACAGAACTTCATTGCAGAATAGCGGTCATATGCCACCCAGGAGCATTTTAGAAGAAATCACCACACCAATATATTGGCCAAAAACAGTAATAAATTTCATGTGCACTTATACTAATGACTCAATTTCTGAAATACTGCGGGAGACTTTGCAGAACGTGATTCGATGATTACTAGAACTAATTGAATTGCTCATAGCCAGAGTTTTGACTTCTCTTTCGTCCAATCAGATAGGCCAATAAAACGACAACAACGAGGACCGCCAGGGCAACTCCCACCGCTATAGGGACAATGAAGTTATCAGGCTCATCTGCTTCACAATCCTCAGCTGAAAATAAAGAGAATGAGTGAGGCAAAGAAACGGTCAAATGTCTGGAATTGAATGTCTACATCATTAAACAATGAAATAAAATGGCTCACACCAGATATGTATACACAAGATTTTCCTTAATTTATTGCAGCTAAAAGCCCATTAAAACAAAGCCATTTTCATTGCAAAACTAACCACACACCCAAATGTCATTAAGTCACATCAAATTTCAGGGCAGTCAGATAATAAATCCCTTTTAACAAGTCTGCAGGCAGAGAAAGGTACGCTCAGAAAGCAGCAAATCAAATATAAATCCATATTTATTGATGCAAATGATTGGAAAGCAAAAATCAACTTCATTAAAGCAAGGCACAAAGTTGCCAGTGACAGGTTTTGAAGTTGTCATTTGTCCTGACTTTAGTGACATTTACACATGATTGTGCGAGTGCTGCATAAATTAGAATAGTGCATAAAAAAGGTGACAATTGACTGGAAATGAAAGGAGCAATAATGTGATGAGAACAGACATAACAAAATTGTTCTGCAACTGAAATCCAAAAATAAAGTCAGGAAAATTAAAAAAGACAAAAAAGTATATTAAATACAATTGACAGCTACAACCATTGAGGGCTCAAAAAAGGTGCAAAATTTATCTTGCAGAAAACACAATTCACAGACGTATTAGCAAAAAGCAGCATGTATCTTTCAGGCTAGAGTAGCAGTAAATTGACCATTTGCTATGCAAGCGAAGATGACAGATTAGAAGTAATCCCTTTTTTAACAAACAAAATGCAACCAAACAATTACAAAACATTTTTGCTTTAAAGCTTAAGTGTTGCTTGAAAAAAAAACAAACACTTATTACAATCGTGTCTTTCATGTTTAATCCAAGTTTAAGTATTAAGTATGAAAGGGGTAGTCAGAATGTTTACATCTCCCCAAACTGATCGAAACTCAAGGCATGCAAAAGCACCTGACTCAATAAATGGATGCGGTCACTAGAACTGCTTTTAATATTTAAACCAAATGCTGCAATGGTGCAAAATTTGTTTAAAATTACAGCTTTGATTGGCATAAACTTAAATTTGCGCAAACTGCAAAAATTAACACAAAGGAATGTCTAAGAGAGGCAAGTGCAGGGTCTGATATGGAGCATTTAAACTTACATTGGCCACAACCCATGATGAATGAAGCTACCGTTTTTACATATAGAACAAAATAGCAAGGGTGTAACACCAATTTACTTGTGAAGAGATAAAAAGAGACCATGCACTTCAACTAAATTGTAAAGGTGTAAGAAAAGTGTACACAATTAAGAGGGAGCTCTGGTCCTGGAGTGCCACTGTATCTTTTGATTTTTAAAAGGCATTGCAGTTTAGGGGCCAATAGATAAGTTTTTTTGACTCACCAGTCAGTTGCCAATTGAGAGATTGCACAAAACCCCACAATATTTACAATGGTCCAGGAACAGGCTTGTGTGTGTCCCTTAAAATACCCAGTATTTGATTCTGTGATTTGTTGCATTACAGTGTCTGATATCCAACATAGGTTCGTCGTCGACCAATCACGTATGCAATCACAACAATGAAAATCAAACCAGCCAGAGCGGCACCAACAATGATTGGGATTAAGAGGCTGGTGTCATCCAGTGAACATTCATGGGCTGCAGACAGAGAGAACATGAATGAACATGCAATGAAGCTGCAGTCTTGTCATTAAAACCACTGCAGATATTCTCACATCACTGCACAGACATGAATATCATACTCTGGTAATACTGGGCCATTTCTCTTAATCTTTTCTCTCCATTTCTTCTCTTAGGATTAAAAGGAGTCCTAGAAAACAATGACTGACCAAAAACATAACTGCAAGTTTCTCATTAAAATATAAAATTCTAATTTGAGTCGAATGTGAAAGGTTAACCAGATACCATACATTAAGACACATGAAAATGGCGTTTTAGTGACTAATTATACCAAAACAGACACCTAGTATAAGTACTTGAATATTAAAACACTATTTATGAACCAGCAGTGGCCCAAAAAATAAAAATGATAACTTTGCAACCAACTTAATTACACATTCATAAATTTGTAATTTAAATGAAATAGTCGAATACCAATTAAAAATAGGAAAGACTCCTTTTGAGTAGTTTAACACGTGCATGTATGCGTAATTTTATTTTATTTTTTTAAATAAATAAAAACTCCCATAATTAGTTTGCCAAATCATGTTACATTTGTTTAATAGGCCTTGTGTACATTGCAAAAGTAGTTAATTTAAATAGACACCAAATGCCTTTGGCCCAAATACACGCAGCATTATCAATGATCTTGCAAAGTACTCCGGAAACACCATGAGTTTATCAGATTTAGTGGTGCATGAGCAGTATCGCGGTTTCACACTAAGTGCTAGAAATATTACCAAAAACACTTTAAATCACACCACTATGAAAATGTAATTTGCAGTTCTACCTTATCTACTTTGACTCACTATGGCTCTCAAAAGTCCTGTGATATTATACACTTGCAGAATAAATACCTGTGATGAGCTAATTAGCTCAGCATCACCAAAATACATACCTGTGCTAAAGGAGTTCTTCTTGACGTCAAAGGGCTGCACTTGTAGCTCAAATGTGTTGAGGGTAAGCTTGTCACTGATGTTGTAGCTCTGCTCTTTTCTGCACATGTAGGAGCTCCCGACAGAAGCCTCCCACAGAGACAGATTAGTATTGGAGTCATTGAAAATGTTTCCTGTTGGGGGTGGGAAATAATTTAGTGGTCTGACTGATTAAATGGATATACAATTCAATTTGCCTTTGTTTCTATAGCACTTAAAACCTGTAGATAGTCTCAAAGCAGCTTAACAGTTCTGGTAAACTAATGCACAAATCAAATGGCACCATATTAATTATGGCTTATTTCACAGAATCTGCGTTTCACAGTTAATACTGAAGACATACAGTCAGATTTACTTCGTTTTAAAGCAGAGTATAAAAAATGTTTGCTTAATGTAAAAAGTTAGTTGTAGCAACTGATTTCCATAGATCAACAGGTTCTACAAAAAGCAGAATAAATTAACAAATTTAGCTTGGTATTAGCCAAGTTCAAATTACATCTAACACCAAATAGGAAACCAAATTTCTAACGTAAACTTTGTTCTCTGCATTTCTCTTCTTGCGCAATCAATCACAAAAAGCTTCAATACATTAAAATTGCAGCATACAAATAAACTTTTTTTTTGCAAAAGGTACAATGTAATGGTGGGATTCTAAATTCACTTGAAATTGCTGACTCTAGCATTAACATTTTAGTCTAAATAAAGTTTACATTCTATTTATCCATAGGTCTCAACTCCTGGAAGGCTACAGCTCTGCAGTTTTGCACCAACTCTTTCAAACAGCTGATCCAACTAGATCAAGGTATTCATGACTCTTTTGAACACCTTGATTAGTTGGATCAGCTGTTTAATTAAGGTTGGACCAAAACAGTGCAGAGCTGCGGCCCTTAAGAAATAGAGTTGGAGACCTACGACTCACGATCCAACCATCTTACCATTTCCAAGATCAACAGTCAGTGTCAAAGCATGTAGACGGAACTTCTGAGAATCCTATCAAACAAAAATAAAAAGCATTTACCATGACATTGTAAGCTTTAATAAAATGCATTTCCTTTTAGAATGAACATTTAAGAATGGAGGTCCACCCCAAATCACATCCTTTAAGCCAGTGTTTCTCAAACAAGTTCCTGGAGGACCACCAACACAGCATTTTTTTGCCATCTCCCTTGTCTATCATACCCATCACAGGTCTTACGGTCTCTGCTAATGAGCAAATCGAAATGAGTGGTTGATCGACGTGGAGAGTGCAGAGGTGGTGATCCTCCAGGAACATGGTTAAGAAACAGTGCTTTAAGCAAAAGGTGTCAAACTCAGTTCCTGGAGGGCTATAGCCCTGCTTCGATGCAACCATACTTCAACACGCTCAACTATAGGTTTCAAAATAGACTAAAGGAGTCAGTTTGATCAGGTGTGTTTAATTGGGGTGGGAACTAAAATGAACAGAGCTACGACCCTCCAAGAGTTGAGACCTGTGCTTTCTTGGGGGGAAAAAAAAAAAAAAAAAACTAAAAAGTTCAAGTGTTATGAACAGATAGAATGGTTTTGGTTAGATGACAAACACAACCTGGCTATTTACTACATTCTGAACCTTGCCCACTGTAAATGTAGCTTGGCATTTTTAAAGACTTACGTTTGTGAAGACAAAATGTACAGTGATGTCTTTTGACGTCAGAAAGAGGGAAGAGTCACTGCCACCACTTCCGCAGGTCCCATTCACTTTAGTCACATTAGGGTCCAGATTAACAGTCTGAAGGCTGGCGTTCTAAACAAAGATACCATTTTTATCAAAAAAAAAGACAGAGTAGAACAAAAGTTTGTTAAATGACAGAATTATATACTACGATTACACACCCCACTTATTTTGAAGCTGAACTGAAGGCCCATCTTTGCCAGCAGACAGTCTGAGACATTGTCGGTCTTGACACTGTAGTTTCCAACAGTCGGTTTTGGTACAGAAGGAGTCGTCGGAGGAGGGGTCGGGGCTACTGTAGCATTGGTGTGTGTGGTGGTTGGCGCATCTGTAGTAGAATTTGTCGTGTTGTGTCCTGTGGTAGTTGGCGGTTCTGTGGTAGAATTGGTTGTGTTGTGTCCTGTGGTAGTTGGAGCTAATGTGGTAACTGTAGCACTGGTGCTAGAACTACTAGTGCTTTGTGTGGAAGTTGGAGCTGAAGTGGTAACTGTGGTGCGTGCAGTAGTGGTTTTAGCTGCAGGTTCTGTAGTCAGAGTGGAATGAGTGGAAGTTGAAGAGGGCCTGGAGGTGGTTGTAGTAGATGTAGTAGATGAAGTAGTCTGGATGACTAGGGGGAGGTTGGCTGTTTTGAGCTCTGCTGTTGAGGGCAGTGGTGATGTCATCATATCATCAGCATGAACAATACCTGCACAGGGTGGAAACCGAAGGTTATAAACAAACATTCAAACCAGCCCTAAATTCAAGTTGAGCTAAACTGCTTTTAACTAAACATTTGGAGATGGACAGAAGACGATCAGTATTGGATAAAGGATATTCACACCAGGCCATTGAAAGATCAATCAGGCCTAATGAATAGGAGTTTTAAAGAATTGGCCAATCAAAAGGCTAAGAAATTAAACTTGTACTGTGTATAGAAAATATTTAATTGAATTATTAACTTGAAACAGTTGACAAATGATAAACATTGAAGTTCATAAGCTCTGCACTGCTGAAATCTTACTAAATCGAACTCTACAAATCTTGATTTCGGACCAAATGGCATGGAAAGAAACATGACATGATAGTCCAAGCTCAAGTACAGCCCTGTCAGTGATATGTAGGGCTGGGCAATAAATCAAGTAATGGAAAAATCGACATTCAGAACGTCAGACGATTCAGACGATTTTCTCAATTATGGCCACTTAGCATCAATAGGAGTTAAAAAAAAATAAATTCAATTCAAGATTTTGATTTAGGGGGAAAAATAAAATAGCCCAGCCCTAGTGATATGTACTAAAAACTCAAACTTTTGTAAAATTACAGTTTGATACTTACTGTAGTGATAATTATACAACTCATTTAAAAAGGACAGTTATACATAACTTGATGTTAAAGACTTTAAAAAAAAAGATTAAAAAAAATCCAGAATAAACTTTCAACCACCTTCACAAAAGGGAAATAAAAACTGCAGACCAAGCACATTCCCAAAGCTTCCACTTCCTGATTGAAGACAGGGAGAGGGGAGAAAAAAAAAAAAAAAAAAAAAAATTTGACCGACACTTTTTTTTTTTTTAAATATATATATATATATATATATATATATATATATATATAAAAACTAGAGATTTTGGATGGGCAAAGGTTTCAGATTTTATAGAAATCTCCTGTAGTCTGAGTTCTTAAAATATTGAACACTGTTATAACTAGGTGTATCAAATCATGAGCCGTTTTAGATATAGAAAAATCGAGCTTTGCGGATCATAAATCGCTGATTCGCATTCGTTTGTGTATTATAGGCAGTTTTGCATCAGCAAGTGTGATTGTTTATAAGTTGTGTAATGTATTACAGCCGTTAGATCAGCACTGTGACCGTCGCTCATTTAGTTTGATCAAATCATTAACCTGATGCTTCACACACGACAATCACATGATGAAAGAGGGTGACAAGATAAACACACTGAACAAGCACTTCACAAATCACATGTCTCAGAAAGTGTAATTCAGGAGACTTCCAGGTTGTTGTTTTCGGTTTTGTTTAAGTCAAAATCATGATTGAAAACATCACTGGTGAAAGCTTCTCAAATGCAACATTTGTTCAATTTAAATAAACTGATGCATCGCGAACAAAAGTGGCCAAATCGTATACATCAAAACCGTTGTAAGTTAACTCCCTTGAGTCATTATGGCAGCGCATGATTTACTGGCTTTATGACAGCTTGAGTCACACTGGTTATATCGGAAACCCTTATAAACTTCCACATTGGACGGCATTTCTGGGCATCAACCTGTGTATGCAGTGAGAGCTTACAATACAAGTAACCTAACATATTCAACAGTACGTAAACACATCCAAATTTAATGTAGCGCTTTCTTTAATCTAAATTCGCTAAGAATCCAACAGGCAAATATTAGTTGCCATGTAATAGCTGGGGTATCTATTAAAAACCACCGAATGCGATTTTCTAAAATAACTCAAATGCATATTAGTAGAACCCAAAGAAGGTAAAAAAACGACCATGTAACTAGCTGACAGAGTATCTGAATATCTACCGCGCATCTGTTGGCGTAGGTAATAATTCAGGCTAATGCTAACGCTAACAGGCTCCTGTGGGCCTGCGCAAAACAGCCAAAAATAAGCTTCAAAATCTGTTTTTGTAACGCGACAGCATCTGAAATGAATCACTCAACAACACGATTGTACGTACCACTCAGCAGGATAAAGAGCAGAGGCAGAAAACCGCGGACAGCCATTGCGACGGGTGGATGGTTTATCTGAGCAGACAGACAGCAAGAGACGCCCGGACCGAGTGTGACCCGGTGCAGCAGCGCTATAAGCTAAGCCTCAAACCTGAGCACATATAAGTCATATGACAGGCGGGACGTCCTTCTCCTCCTCCCCCCACATGTGCCTGACGTTGAGTTTACGGACATTGCTCATTTGACAAACCTGTGGGTAATTAAATCAAGCCGAGATGTTTTAATAAACGTGTTAACGTAATTAAAAAGTCTAAACAGTATGATCACACAAGCTGTCATAAAACCACCGTGCATATTGATGATCTATTACAAACAAAACGTTTATTTCATCCATGTATACCCATCTGTTTATTAATTCATACAGAGATGACATGTTTAATTTGAAGATACCTTATTTCTTACACATAGGGGTTTCTCATAATAGATAACATTTATTGCTTAGTTTTTTATAAGTATAATAATGTTATTCTAGCTCTAAGGCTAATAAGTATTTTTTAAGAAAATCCATATTTCATTTATTTAGTTGATTTGATAAGGATATACTATTGGTTGGCCAATTAATTAATTCTCTGGGTCTAGTATTTACATATAAAGAATTTGTAGATCATTTTCAAGAATTTTCTGTTGCTATGGTATCATACCATCTGATCTTATTGCTATATCGAGAGGTACCCTTACTATTTGTCACACATTTTGCTTAATTTTGAGCATTATTTTGTTGGTATGTTTTGCATCTCCTTTTAAAAAAAAAAAAAAGATTCATTCATTAATTTTCTTTTCGGCTTAGTCCCTTTATTAATCTGGGGTCGCCACAGCGGAATGAACCACCAACTTATCCAGCACATTTCTATGCAGCGGATGCCCTTCCAGCCGCAACCCATCTCTGGGAAACATCCACACACACTCATTAACACTCGGACAATTTAGCCTACCCCATTCACCTACCGCTTGTCTTTGGACTGTGGGGGATACCGGAGCACCCGGAGGAAACCCACGCGAAGGCAGGGAGAACATGCAAACTCCACACAGAAACGCCAACCGACCCAGCCGAGGCTCGAACCAGCGACCTTCTTGCTGTGAGGCAACAGCACTACCTTCATCGCCCATAATAATAAGATAATCTGTGTATTTTTTTAGCAAAATATTATTAGTCTACCAGGTGTGACTGCTTATTGGAATAATGCAGTGGATAACATTTATCTAAAAAATGTGAACCTTTTTGGCGTTATTCTCATTTTCCATTTAATTATGAGGTTTAAATACTGCATTCTAATGACATTTAAGCACTATTTTTTAGCTGGATTAGCTTGTTGGATGATCATCATAACTACATTTGATGTACCAAAATATTTCCTAAAGATTAAGAATAAAGAAATATGAAAACAATACTTGTGTTTAAAATAGGCTAATAACAAACTGGCCAGCACATTCAACTCTCCTCAGCCAGAATTTGGCCATTTGAATAATAAAAAATTAAAACAATAATAATAATGTAGAGCATCACAATTTTCTAGCCTCTCTTGAAAAAAAGTACATTTAAATATTCTTGAATAACAACAATAGCCAAATTAGTGTTCAAATGAGTTTTAATATAGGCTGTTTTTGGTGCTTCACATCTTTTAATTAGTCATTTTTTGTTTCAAAAATAAGGTCCAAGACTTAGATGAAAATTCATTCATTTTCTTTTCAGGTCAGTCCCTTTATTATTCAGGAGTTGCTGCAGGAGAATGAACCGCCAACTTATCCAGCATATGTTTTACGCAGTGGATGCCTTTGCAGCTGCAACCCATCTCTAGGAAACATCCACACTCATTCACAGTCATATGGACAATTTAGCCAACCCAATTCACCTGTAATCCGTGTCTTTGGACTGTGGGGGAAACCGGAGCACCCGGAGGAAACCCACGCAAACGCTGGGAGAACATGCAAACTCCACACAGAAACGCCAACTGACCCAGATAAGGCTCTAACCAGCAACCTTCTTCCTGTGAGGCGATAGCACTACTTATTGCGCCACCGTGTCACCTTCAGATGAAATGTTTTCTCTATTTAAAAACAATACAGTAGGTCAGTAGTCAAAGCGGACTTCACTTCTGTCAGCTTGTGTGTTTTCTTGCACAGCTGAATGTTGGACTCATAAACAATAATTATCTGCATTGATCAAAACTGACTAGCTGAAGTCACACCAAAGCCACAGCCAACACACGATTCCACTTGGTCTTAAAGTCTTGTCAATGGGTTATTTTCACAATTTATGATGACATAGCAGTCAAAGTAGGACAAATGAGTTTATGAATTGGACAAATATTGGATAGATTCTAGACCTTTGTCAGTGAGGGGTGGGTCTTTCGAACCACCCAAACCCCCCATGGGCCTGGATAACATAACAAATAAAGTAAAAGAGATTTTTTACAAAATTCAATCCTGCCCCTTGTTATAAGAAAAAAATCTAAACGTGAAATCACCTCCAATTTATATTTTTGTGATGACTGTTTTGAAATCGTTGATGATCTTTTTTGGACCTGTCGATTTACAAAAATATTTTGGAAAATTATCTTTGGTGTTATTTGCAGCAAAATGTATGGCATGTATTTTGCATTGGAGAGAGGTAATGTTGTGCTTTGTCGACTAAGAACAGCCTAAAAGAAAATAGTTTTATGTGGTGATCTTGGTTTTGCTGCTTTCAAAATTTCACATTCATAAGTCAAAAATTAATGCAAGCAAATTATTTGAAAGTTAGGCCTAAAACATGACATACACAAGCATGTGTATATTTACATTTTTAATAGCTCATATTTTAATTGAAAAAAAATTATTATATTTCCCATATGACTGTAGCTTTAATTATTTTACTTAACTATCCTAAAGGTTTAATGCACATGAGGCTGTTTAAAATGTACAGTATTTCATGGAAACATGAATCCTAACTACAGTAATTAAACAAAATGACATCTTGCCCCATAACTTGCTTTAAATAAAAAGCGTTTGCCGAATGCATAAATGTAAATTCTCTCAGAGGTCTTCTGACAAGGATTTCATCAAAAAAGGTATTTTAAATTTTAAAGGTAAATTGAATGTCCCATGAAAAATGTTACACAGTAAAACACAGCAGCTATCATTGATTCATTTCCCTTCGCCTTAGTTTCTTATTTATGAGGGTTTGCGACAGCGGAATGAATCACCAACTATTCCAGCATATGTTTTACACAGCAAATGCCTTTCCAGCTGCAACCCAGTAACACCCATACACTCTCACATACACTCATACACTACAGCTGATTTAGTTTATTCGATTCACCTATAGAGCATGTCTTTGGACTGTGGGGGAAACCAGAGCAAGAGGAAACCCATGCAAACAAGGGGAGAACATGCAAACTCCTCACAGAAATGCAGCCGGGACTCGAACCAGTGGCCTTCTTGCTCTGAGACGACAGTGCCAACCTCTGAGCCACCATGCAGCCTTAAGCAACTAATAAGCAGCATATTATGTAAAGTATAAAAACTAAATTAAGACTTTTTTAATTATAAAAAATAATATTAATGATAAGGCAACAAGGTCTTACTTTTAGATTTTTCACTTGTTTGATATCTTTTGACAAACTGGGGAGAAATTGACATTTGTGGACACCATTTAATACAAATAAAACTTTGTTATAAACAAGGTCATAACATTCATTCTTTTCGGTTTAGTCCCTTTATTAATCTGGGGTCTCCACTGCAGAATGAACCGCCAACTTATCCAGCATATTTTTTATGCAGCGGATGCCCTTCCAGCTACAACGCATCACTGAGAAACACTCATACACACACATGCACTACGGACAATTTAGCTTACCCAACTCACCTGCGCATGTCTTTGGTCTGTGGTGGAAACTGGAGCACCCGAGGAAACCCACGCAAACACTGGGAGAACATGGAATATTTAGTATTAGTATCTCAAAACTTTGGGGGGGTTTTGAGTCTTGATTTGGCTACAACTTCTTTTGTTTCAGCTAATGGAATGATTTTTAATAGCAAATCCTATTTCGACATATTTTGGGGAAATGCTTAGAACATGTTCAAAAAGTCAGCAATACACATTGGGCAAATTTACTCCCCTTTTGTTTTGTTTGTTTTTGCCTCATTGACTTCCATTATAATGTCATGTTTTGATTGCAAACCCATGACTCAAAATACTCATGTATTCTAGATGGTTGGTAGTTTTCCTTTTAGGAAGATGTTTTTTTTAATTTTTGTTAATCAGTTGCAGTGCAAAAAAAGCTTCTTCCCACTAAAAATAAAAAAATGCAGCTCAGCTCTCAGAACATAGTAATCAGTAAGTGTATTTATGCACACACACACTATGCTGTTTTACTCCAACGAACTTCTTTTAAAAGCCAGAAACTTTTTGCAAAGGCCTATCTATGCTGCCACCTGACAATCAACAGTAAATATTTCACATTTTACCTCTTCCCAACGGGGAAAGCCACCAACAATCAACAATGCATACGTTATCATCGCTTAGCAATAAAAATGTCATTTTAATCAAAGTAAATAGGGCAAAAAAAGCTTCAAATATAATTAAAGCTGCAAGCAGCGATGATAGGGACCTCGCACCCGGGCTCACCGCCACCCGGTGACCTTACGATGACAGAGAACAGCGAACAATAATAATTTAAGCCAATATATTAAAAAAAATCTAAGAAAATCACAGATTTATGCCAAACTTCCTCCTGTCAGCAGGTGGCGATATAATTGTGACTTAAGATTGGCATGTAGATATCTTCCGGAGAGGAATCTTATCAACCATGTGAAGTTTCAGGCACATGGGACATTGTGTGGCTGAGTTATAAGCCAAACTACCTTCTGCCAGCAGGTGGCGTTATGACTGACTCAATATTGTTATGTGGATGTGTTCAGGAGCGGACTTTTATCAACCATGTGAAGTTTCAGGCAGATCAGAGATTGTGTGGAGATTGTGTTTTAAGACAAACTACATTCTGCCAGCAGGTGGCGCTATGAAAGACTCAATATTATCAGCACGTAAACCTGTTCAGGTCAGGACTGTTATTAAAAGTGTGAATTTTGAGGCAGATCGAATAATGCATCCCTGAGTTATAAAGACTTCCTGTTTTGTGGCGAATCATCAAAGTTTGCGAGGCCGCCACGGACACGCCCATCGATGAAAACTCTAAAGCTTCGCAATTTAACATCACCAAGGCTTTAAGATGACAAAACCCAATTTTGGTGTTTATCAGATAAAATCCCTAGGAGGAGTTCGTTAAAATACAACGCCTGAAAATGGCAAAAGCGCCACTTTTTCGCCACAGGAAGTTAAAAATATCCGACTTCCTGTTGGGTTTGAGATATGGCTCCAAGAGACTTTTTCGTATGTTTTGCCATGGTTGAGGTGTGTGCCAATTTTTGTGCATGTGCGTGATTCGTAGATCAGGGGCTCGTCTGTTTAATTTTTCTAGGTGGCGCTGTCGAGTCATTTTGCCACGCCCACTTCAATAATGTTATGTGGATGTGTTCAAGAGATGAAGTTTATCAACCATGTAAAGTTTCAGGCAGATCGGACATTGTGTGGTTGTGTTATAAGGACTTCCTGTTCCATGGCGAAGCGTTGAGGTTTGTCATGCCGCCACGGACACGCCCCTCTGCGAAAACTCTTGATCTTCACAATATAACATCGCTAGAGCTTTCAGAGGACACCACTCAATTTTGGTGTTGATACGATAAAATTTGTGGGAGGAGTTTATAACTCCGTAAATCATGTCATTTCCTGTGGCCAGCAGGTGGCGCTGTAACTGTATCTGGATATCGGCATGTAAACGTGTTCAGGTCAGGACGCTTATCAAGCGTGTGAATTTTGAGGCAGATCAGATAATGCATGCCTGAGTTATAACGACTTCCTCTTTTGTGGCGAATCGTCAAAGTTTGCGAGGCCGCCACGGACACGCCCATCGATGAAAACTCTAAAGCTTCGCAATTTACCATCGCCAAGGCCTTTAGATGACAAAACCCAATTTTGGTGTCGATCGGATAAAATCCCTAGGAGGAGTTCGTTAAAGTACAACGCCTGGAAATGGCAAAAACGCCACTTTTTCGCTGCAGGAAGTTAAAAATATCCGACTTCCTGTTGGGTTTGAGATATGGCTCCAAGAGACTTTTTCGTATGTTTTGGCATGTTTGAGGTGTGTGTCAATTTTCGTGCATGTGCGTGATTCATGGATCGGGGGCTCGTCCGTTTAATTTTTCTAGGTGGCGCTGTCGAGTCATTTTGCCACGCCCACTTCCGAAGCCCATAATAAACGTAAATTTTCACCACTTCTGAGGCGTGTGCAAAGTTGCGTGAGTTTTCGGGCATGTTTAGCCCCTCAAAACCGCGATTCATTCCGGACGAGAATAATAATAATAATAATTAAAGCTGCAAGCAGCGATGATAGGGACCTCGCACCCGTGCTCACCGCCGCCCGGTAGCCTCAGGATGACAGAGAACAGCGAACAATAATATTTTAAGCCGATATATATAAAGAAGCCAAGAAAATCACAGATTTATGCCAAACCTCCTCCTGTCAGCAGGTGGCGCTATGACTGTGACTCAAGATTGGTATGTAGATGTCTTCAGGAGAGGAATTTCATCAACCATGTGAATTTTCAGGCAGGTCGGACGTTGTTTGGCTGAGTTATAAGTCAAACTTCCTGTTGCCAGCAGGTGGCGCTTTGATTGTCTTAATGTTGGTATGTTGATGTCTTTAGAAGAGGATTTTAATCAATCATGTGAAGTTTTAGGCAGATTAGACATTTTGGGGCTGAGTTGGTAGCAAAACTACCTTCCGCCAGCAGGTGGCACTATGCCAGACTCAATATTGTTATGTGGATGTGTTCAGGAGAGGACTTTTATCCACTATGTTAAGTTTCACGCTGATCGGACATTGTGTGGTTGAGTTATAAGCCAAAATTCCTTCCGTCACTAGGTGGCGCTATGACTGACTAATATTGCATGTATATGTGTTCAGGAGAGGACTTTTATCAACCATGTGGAGTTTCAGGCAGATCAGACATTGTGTGGTTGAGTTATAAGGACTTCCTGTTCCATGGCGAAGCGTTGAGGTTTGTCATGCCACAACGGACACGCCCCTCTGCAAAAACTCTAGATTTTCACAATATATCATCGCTAGAGCTTTCAGATGACACCACCCAAATTTGGTGCTGATACTATAAAATTTGTGAGAGAAGTTCGTGACAGTGTAAAACATGTAATTTCCTGCGGCCAGCAGGTGGCGCTATAGCTTTTCCTGGATATCGGCATGTTAAAGTGTTCAGGTCAGGACTCTTATCAAACGTGTGAATTTTGAGGCAGGTAGGATAAAGCATGCCTGAGTTATAACGACTTCCTGTTTTGTGGCGAATCGTCAAAGTTTGCGAGGCCGCCACAGACACGCCCATCGACAAAAACTCTTAATCTTCGCAATTTAACATCGCCAAGGCCTTTAGATAACAAAGCCCAATTTTGGTGTTGTTCGGATAAAATCCCTAGGAGGAGTTCGTTAAAATACAAAGCCTGGAAATGGCAAAAATGCCACTTATTCGCCGCAGGAAGTTAAAAATATTCAACTTCCTGTTGGGTTTGAGATATGGCTCCAAGAGACTTTTTCGTATGTTTTGGTGTGTTTGAGGTGTGTGCCAATTTTCGTGCATGTGCGTGGTTCGTAGATCGGGGGCTCGTCCATTTAATTTTTCTAGGTGGCGCTGTCGAGTCATATTGCCACACCCACTTCATTATTGTTATGGGGATGTGTTCAGGAGAGGACTTTTATCAACCTTGTGAAGTTTCAGGCAGATCGGACTTTGTGTGGTTGTGTTATAAGGACTTCCTGTTCCATGGCGAAGCGTTGAGGTTTGTCATGCCGCCAAAGACACGCCCCTCTGCCAAAACTCTAGATTTTCACAATATATCATCGCTAGAGCTTTCAGATAACACAACCCAAATTTGGTGCTGATACTATAAAATTTGTGGGAGGAGTTTGTTACACTGTAAAACATGTCATTTCCTGTGGCCAGCAGGTGGCGCTATATCTGTATCTAGATATCGGCATGTAAACGTGTTTAGGTCAGGACTCTTATCAAATGTGTGCAATTTGAGGCAGATCGGATGATGCATGCCTGAGTTATACCGACTTCCTGTTTTGTGGCGAATCGTCAAAGTTTGCAAGGCCGCCACGGACACGCCCATCGACGAAAACTCTAAAGCTTCGCAATTTAACATCGCCAAGGCCTTTAGATGACAAAACCCAATTTTGGTGTCGATCTGATAAAATCCCTAGGAGGAGTTCGTTAAAATACAACGCCTGGAAATGGCAAAAATGCCACTTTTTCACCACAGGAAGTTAAAAATATCCGACTTCCTGTTGGGTTTGAGATATGGCTCCAAGAGACTTTTTCGTATGGTTTGGCATGTTTGAGGTGTGTGCCAATTTTCGTGCATGTACGTGATTCGTGTATCGGGGGCTCGTCTGTTTAATTTTTCTAGGTGGCGCTGTTGAGTCATTTTGCCACGCCCACTTCCGAGACCCATATCAACCTGCTATTTACACCGCGTTTGGTGTGTGTGCAAATTTTCATGAGTTTTCGGGCATGTTTAGACCCTCAAAAGTGCCCCGATAGGGGGCGGAATAATAATAATAATAATAATAATAATAATAAAAAACGGAGCAATTCCAATAGGGCCTACGCACCGTTTCGGTGCTCGGTCCCTAATAATTAAAGCTGCAAGCAGCGATGATAGGGACCTCGCACCCGGGCTCACCGCCGTCCGGTGGCCTCAGGATGACAGAGAACAGCGAACAATATTAATTTAAGCCGATGTATAAAGAACCCGAGAAAATCACAAATTTATGTCAAACTTCCTCCTGTCACCAGGTGGCGCTATGACTGACTCAAGATTGTCATGTAGATGTCTTCAGGAGAGAATTCTTATCAACCATGTGAATATTCAGGCAGATCAGACATTTTGTGGCTGAGTTATAAGCCAAACTACCTAATGCCAGCAGGTGGCGCTATGAATGATTTAATTTTGTTATGTGGATGTGTTCAGGAGAAGACTTTTATCAACCATGTGAAGTTTCAGGCTGATCACATTTTGTGTGGTTGAGTTATAATGCAAACTACATTCTGCCAGCAGGTGGCGCTATGACTGTGACTCAAGATTGGCATGTAGATGCCTACAGTAGAGGAGTCTTATCCACCATGTGAATTTTCAGCCAGATCGGACATTGTTCGGCTGAGTTATATTTAATTTCCTGTTGCCAGCAGGTGGCGCTATGACTGTGACTCCATATTGGTATGTATATGTCTTCAGGAGAGGAATTTAATCAACCATGTAAAGTTTCAGGCAGATCAGACATTGTGTGGCTGAGTTATAAGCCAAACTACCTTCTACCAGCAGGTGGCGCTATGAGAGACTCAATATAATTATGTAGATGTGCACGGGAGAGTACTTTCATCAACCATGTGAAGTTTCAGGCAGGTCAGACATTGTGTGGTTAAGTTATGAGCCAAACTATCTTCTGCCAGCAGGTGGCGCTCTGACTGACTCAATATTGTTATGTGGATGTGTTCAGGAGAGGAATTTTATCAACCATGTGAAGTTTCAGGCAGATCGGACATTGTGTGGTGTAGTTATAAGAACTTCCTGTTCCATGGCGAAGCGTTGAGGTTTTTCATGCCGCCACGGACACGCCCCTCTGCGAAAACTCTAGATCTTCACAATATATCATCGCTAGGGCTTTCAGATGACCACACCCAATTTTGGTGCTGATACAGTAAAATTTGGTGAAGTAGTATGTTACAATGTAAAACATGCCATTTCCTGTGGCCAGCAGGTGGCGCTATAACTGTATCTGGATATCGGCATGGAAACTTGTTCTGGTCTGGACTCTTATCAAACGTGTGAATTTTGAGGCAGATCGGATAATGCATGCTTGAGTTATAACGACTTCTTGTTTTGTGGCGAATCGTCAAAGTTTGCGAGGCTGCCACGGACACGCCCATCGATGAAAACTCTAAAGCTTCGCAATTTAACATCACCAAGGCCTTTAGATGACAAAACCCAATTTTGGTGTTGATCAGATAAAATCCCTAGGAGGAGTTCGTTAAAATATAATGCCTGGAAATGGCAAAAACGCCACTTTTTCGCCACAGGAAGTTAAAAATATCCGACTTCCTGTTGGGTTTGAGATATGGCTCCAAGAGACTTTTTCGTATGTTTTTGCATGTTTGAGGTGTGTGCCAATTTTCGTGCATGTGCATGATTCGTAGATCGGGGGCTTGTCCGTTTAATTTTTCTAGGTGGCGCTGTCGAGTAATTTTGCCACGCCCACTTCAATATTGTTATGTGGATGTGTGCAAAAGATGACGTTTATCAACCATGTGAAGTTTCAGGCAGATCGGACATTGTGTGGTTGAGTTATAAGGACTTCCTGTTCCATGGCGAAGCGTTGAGGTTTGTCATGCCGCCACGGACACGCCCCTCTGCAAAAACTCTAGATCTTCACAATATATCATCGCTAGAGCTTTCAGATAACACAACCCAATTTTGGTGCTGATACGATAAAATTTGTGGGAGGTGTTTGTTACTCCGTAAATAATGTCATTTCCTGTGGCCAGCAGGTGGCGCTATAACTGTATCTGGATATTGGCATGTAAACGTGTTCAGGTCAGGACTCTTATCAAACATGTGAAATTTGAAGCTGATTGGATAATGCATGCCTGAGTTATAACGACTTCCTGTTTTGTGGCGAATCGTCAAAGTTTGCGAGGCCGCCACGGACACGCCCATCGACAAAAACTCTAAAGCTTCGCAATTTAACATCGCCAAGGCCTTTAGATGACAAAACCCAATTTTGGTGTCGATCGGATAAAATCCCTAGGAGGAGTTCGTTAAAGTACAACGCCTGGAAATGGCAAAAACGCCACTTTTTCGCCGCAGGAAGTTAAAAATATCCGACTTCCTGTTGGGTTTGAGATATGGCTCCTAGAGACTTTTTCGTATGTTTTAGCGTGTTTGAGGTGTGTGCCAATTTCCGTGCATGTGCGTGATTCGTGTATCGGGGGCTCGTCCGTTTAATTTTTCTAGGTGGCGCTGTCGAGTCATTTTGCCACGCCCACTTCCGAGACCCATATCAACCTGCTATTTACACCGCGTTTGGTGTGTGTGCAAATTTTCATGAGTTTTCGGGCATGTTTAGACCCTCAAAAGTGCCCCGATAGGGGGCGGAATAATAATAATAATAATAATTAAAGCTGCAAGCAGCGATGATAGGGACCTCGCACCCAGGCTCACCGCCGCCCGGTAGCCTCAGGATAACAGAGAACAGCGAACAATATTAATTTCAGCCGATATATATAAAGAACCTGAGAAAAATCACAGATTTATGCAAAACTTCCTCCTGTCAGCAGGTGGCGCTATAACTGTGACTCAAGATCGGCATGTAGATGTCTTTAGGAGAGGCATCTCATCTAACCTGTGAATTTTCAGGCAGATCGGACATTGTTTGGCTGAGTTATAAGCCAAACTACCTTCTGCTATCAGGTGGCGCTATGACTGTGACTCAATATTGTTATGTGAATGTGTTCAGGGGAGGACTTTTATCAACCATGTGAAGTTTCAGGCTGATCGGACTTTGTGTGGTTGAGTTATGAGGACTTCCTGTTCCATGGCGAAGCGTTGAGGTTTGTCATGCTGCCACAGACACGCCCTTCTGTGAAATTTTCAGACCCTAACAAAATGTAATTGCTAGAACTTTCAGATAACAACCAACCAAACTTGGAGCTGATACGAAAAATTTTGTGGGAGGAGTTTGTTACTCTGTAAATCATGACATTTCTTGTGGCCAGCAGGTGGCGCTGTAACTGTATCTGGATATTGGCATGTAAATGTGTTCAGGTCAGGACTCTTATTAAACATGTGAATTTTGAGGCAGATTAGATAATGCATGCCTGAGTTATAATGACTTCCAATTTTGTGGCGAATCGTCAAAGTTTGCGAGGCCGCCACGGACACGCCCATTGACAAAAACTCTAAAGCTTCACAATTTAACATCGCCAAGGCCTTTAGATGACAAAACCTAATTTTGGTGTCGATCAGATAAAATCCCTAGGAGGAGTTCGTTAAAATACAACGCCTGGAAATGGCAAAAATGCCACTTATTTGCCGCAGGAAGTTAAAAATATCCGACTTCTTGTTGGGTTTGAGATATGGCTCCAAGAGACTTTTTCGTATGTTTTGGCGTGGTTGAGGTGTGTGCCAATTTTCGTGTATGTGCGTGATTCGTAGATCAGGGGCTCGTCCGTTTAATTTTTATAGGTGGCGCTGTCGAGTCATTTTGCCACGCCCACTTCACTATTGTTATGGGGATGTGTTCGGGAAAGGACTTTTATCAAGCATGTGAAGTTTTAGGCTGATCGGACTTGGTGTGGTTGAGTTATAAGGACTTCCTGTTCCATGGCGAAGCGTTGAGGTTTGTCATGCCGCCACAGACACGCCCCTCTGCGAAAACTCTAGATCTTCACAATATATCATCGCTAGAGCTTTCAGATAACACCACTCAAATTTGGTGCTGGTACAATAAAGTTTGTGGGAGGAGTTTGTCACACTGTAAAACATGTCATTTCCTGTGGCCAGCAGGTGGCGCTATAACTGTATCTGGATAGTGGCATGTAAACGTGTTCAGGTCAGGACGCTTATCAAGCGTGTGAATTTTGAGGCAGATCGGATAATGTATCACTGAGTTATAATGACTTCCTGTTTTGTGGCGAATCGTCAAAGTTTGCGAAGCCGCCACGGACACACCCATCGACGAAAACTCTAAAGCTTCGCAATTTAACATCGCCAAGGCCTTTAGATGACAAAACCTAATTTTGGTGTTGATCGGATAAAATCCCTAGGAGGAGTTCGTTAAAATACAACGCCTGGAAATGGCAAAAATGCCACTTTTTCGCTGCAGGAAGTTAAAAATATCTGACTTCCTGTTGGATTTGAGATATGGCTCCAAGAGACTTTTTCGTATGTTTTGGCATGTTTGAGGTGTGTGCCAATTTTCGTGCATGTGCGTGATTCGTGGATCGGGGGCTCGTCCGTTTAATTTTTCTAGGTGGCGCTGTCGAGTCATTTTGCCACGCCCACTTCCGAGACCCATAATAAACGTAAATTTTCGCCACTTCTGAGGCGTGTGCAAAGTTCCGTGAGTTTTCGGGCATGTTTAGCCCCTCAAAATCGCGATTCATTCCGGAAAAGAATAATAATAATAATAATAATAATAATAATAATAAACGGAGCAATTCCAATAGGGCCTTGCACCGTTCGGTGCTCGGTCCCTAATAAAAAACGGAGCAATTCCAATAGGGCCTACGCACCGTTTCGGTGCTCGGTCCCTAATAATAATAATAATAATAAACGGAGCAATTCCAATAGGGCCTACGCACCGTTTCGGTGCTCGGTCCCTAATTAAAGCTGCAAGCAGCGATGATAGGGACCTCGCACCCGGGCTCACCGCCGCCCGGTGGCCTCAGGATTACAGAGAACAGCGAGCAGTAATAATTTAAGCCATTTTATTTAAAAAATCTGAGAAAATCACAGATTTATGCCAAACCTCCTCCTCTCAGCAGGTGGCGCTATGACTGTGACTCAAGATTGGCATGTAGATGTCACCAGGAGAGGAATCTTATCAACCATGTGAAGTTTCAGGCAGATCGAACATTGTTTAGCTGAGTTATAAGCCAAACTGCCTTTTGTCAGCAGGTGGCGCTATGACAGACTCAATGTTGTTATGTAGATGTGTTCAGGAGAGGACTTTTATCAACCATGTGAACTTTCAGGCAGATCGGACTTTGTGTGGTTGAGTTATAATGCAAACTACCATCTGCCAGCAGGTGGCGCTATAACTGTGACTTAAGATTGACATGTAGATGCCTTCAGTAATGGAATTTAATCAACCATGTGAAGTTTCAGGCAGATCGGATGTTGTTTGGCTGAGTTATAAGCCTATCTACCTTCTGCCAGCAGGTGGCGTTATGACTGACTCATTACTGTTTTGCGGATGTGTTCAGAAGAGGACTTTTATCAATCATGTGAAGTTTCAGGCTGATCGGACATTGTGTGGTTGAGTTATGAGGACTTGCTGTTCCATGGCGAAGCGTTGAGGTTTGTCATGCCGCCACGGACACGCCCCTTTGCAAAAACTCTAGATCTTGACAATATATCATCACTTAAGCTTTCAGATAACAACCCACCAAATTTGGTGCTGATACGAAAAATTTTGTGGGAGGAGTTTATTACTCTGTAAATCATGACATTTCCTGTGGCCAGCAGGTGGCGCTGTAACTGTATCTGGATATTGGCATGTAAACGTGTTCAGGTCAGGACTCTTTTTAAACATGTGAATTTTGAGGCAGATCTGATAATGCATGCCTGAGTTATAATGACTTCCGGTTTTGTGGCGAATCGTCAAAGTTTGCGAGGCCGCCACGGACACGCCCATCGACGAAAACTCTAAAGCTCCGCAATTTAACATCGCCAAGGCCTTTAGATGACAAAACCCAATTTTGGTGTCGATAGCATAAAATCCCTAGGAGGAGTTCGTTAAAATACAACGCCTGGAAATGGCAAAAATGCCACTTATTTGCAGCAGGAAGTTAAAAATATCCGACTTCCTGTTGGGTTTGAGATATGGCTCCAAGAGACTTTTTCGTATGTTTTGGCATGTTTGAGGTGTGTGCCAATTTTCACGCATGTGTGTGATTCGTAGATCAGGGGCTCGTCCGTTTAATTTTTATAGGTGGCGCTGTTGAGTCATTTTGCCACGCCCACTTCAAAATTGTTATGTGGATGTGTTCAGGGGAGGACTTTTATCAACCATATGAAGTTTCAGGCTGATCAGACTTTGTGTGGTTGAGTTATGAGGACTTCCTGTTCCATGGCGAAGCGTTGAGGTTTGTCATGCCGCCACGGACACGCCCCTCTGCAAAAACTCTAGATCTTCACAATATATCACCGATAGAGCTTTCAGATGACGCCACTCAAATTTGGTGCTGATACGAAAAAATTTGTGGGAGGAGTTTGTTACAGTGTAAATCATGTCATTTCCTGTGGCCAGCAGGTGGCGCTATAACTGTATCTGGATATGGGCATGTAAACGTGTTCAGGTCAGGACTCTTATTAAACGTGTGAAATTTAAGGCAGATCGGATAATGTATGCCTGAGTTATAACGACTTCCTGTTTTGTGGCGAATCGTCAAAGTTTGAGAGGCCGCCACGGACACACCCATCGACGAAAACTCTAAAGCTTCGCAATTTAACATCGCCAAGGCCTTTAGATGACAAAACCTAATTTTGGTGTTGATCGGATAAAATCCCTAGGAGGAGTTCGTTAAAATACAACGCCTGGAAATGGCAAAAATGCCACTTTTTCGCTGCAGGAAGTTAAAAATATCTGACTTCCTGTTGGATTTGAGATATGGCTCCAAGAGACTTTTTCGTATGTTTTGGCATGTTTGAGGTGTGTGCCAATTTTCGTACATGTGCGTGATTCGTGGATCGGGGGCTCGTCCGTTTAATTTTTCTAGGTGGCGCTGTCGAGTCATTTTGCCACGCCCACTTCCGAGACCCATAATAAACGTAAATTTTCGCCACTTCTGAGGCGTGTGCAAAGTTCCGTGAGTTTTCGGGCATGTTTAGCCCCTCAAAATCGCGATTCATTCCGGAAAAGAATAATAATAATAATAATTAAAGCTGCAAGCAGCGATGATAGGGACCTCGCACCCGGGCTCACCGCCGCCCGGTGGCCTCAGGATGATAGAGAACAGCGAACAATAATATTTTAAGCCGATATATATAAAGAAGCCGAGAAAATCACAGATTTATGCCAAACTTCCCCCTGTCAGCAGGTGGCGCTATGACTGTGACTCAAGATTGGTATGTAGTTGTCTTCAGGAGAGGACTTTTATCCACCATGTTAAGTTTCACGCTGATCGGACATTGTGTGGTTGAGTTATTAGCCAAAATTCCTTCCGTCACTAGGTGGCGCTATGACTGACTAATATTGGCATGTATATGTGTTCAGGAGAGGACTTTTATCAACCATGTGGAGTTTCAGGCAGATCAGACATTGTGTGGTTGAGTTATAAGGACTTCCTGTTCCATGGCGAAGCGTTGAGGTTTGTCATGCCACAACGGACACGCCCCTCTGCGAAAACTCTAGATTGTCACAATATATCATCGCTAGAGCTTTCAGATGACACCACCCAAATTTGGTGCTGATACTATAAAATTTGTGAGAGAAGTTCGTGACAGTGTAAAACATGTAATTTCCTGCGGCCAGCAGGTGGCGCTATAACTTTTCCTGGATTTCGGCATTTTAAAGTGTTTAGGTCAGGACTCTTATCAAACGTGTGTATTTTGAGCCAGGTAGGATAAAGTATGCCTGAGTTATAACGATTTCCTGTTTTGTGGCGAATCGTCAAAGTTTGCGAGGCCGCCACAGGCACGCCCATCGACGAAAACTCTAAAGCTTCGCAATTTAACATCGCCAAGGCCTTTAGATGACAAAATCCAATTTTGGTATCAATCAGATAAAATCCCTAGGAGGAGTTCGTTAAGATACAACGCCTGGAAATGGCAAAATTGCCACTTATTCGCCGTAGGAAGTTAAAAATATCCGACTTCCTGTTGGGTTTGAGATATGGCTCCAAGAGACTTTTTCGTATGTTTTGGCATGTTTGAGGTGTGTGCCAATTTTCGTGCATGTGCGTGATTCGTAGATCGGGGGCTCGTCCGTTTAATTTTTATAGGTGGCGCTGTCGAGTCATATAGCCACACCCACTTCATTATTATTATGGGGATGTGTTCAGGAGAGGACTTTTATCAACCTTGTGAAGTTTCAGGCAGATCGGACATTGTGTGGTTGAGTTATAAGGTCTTCTTGTTCTATGGCGAAGCGTTGAGGTTTGTCATGCTGCCAAGGACACGCCCCTCTACCAAAACTCTAGATCTTCACAATATTTCATCGCTAGGGCTTTCAGATAACACAACCCAAATTTGGTGCTGATACGAAAAAATTTGTGGGAGGAGTTTGTTACACTGTAAAACATGTCATTTCCTGTGGCCAGCAGGTGGCGCTATATCTGTATCTAGATATCGGCATGTAAACGTGTTCAGGTCAGGACTCTTATCAAAGGTGTGAATTTTGAGGCAGATCGGATAATGCATGCCTGAGTTATACCGACTTCCTGTTTTGTGGCGAATCGTCAAAGTTTGCGAGGCCGCCACGGACACGCCCATCGACGAAAACTCTAAAGCTTCGCAATTTAACATCGCCAAGGCCTTTAGATGACAAAACCCAATTTTGGTGTCGATCGGATGAAATCCCTAGGAGGAGTTCGTTAAAATACAACGCCTGGAAATGGCAAAAATGCCACTTTTTCGCCGCAGGAAGTTAAAAATATCCGACTTCCTGTTGGGTTTGAGATATGGCTCCAAGAGACTTTTTCGTATGGTTTGGCATGTTTGAGGTGTGTGCCAATTTTCGTGCATGTGCGTGATTCGTGTATCGGGGGCTCGTTCGTTTAATTTTTCTAGGTGGCGCTGTCGAGTCATTTTGCCACGCCCACTTCCGAGACCCATATCAACCTGCTATTTACACCGCGTTTGGTGTGTGTGCAAATTTTCATGAGTTTTCGGGCATGTTTAGACCCTCAAAAGTGCCCCGATAGGGGGCGGAATAATAATAATAATAATTAAAGCTGCAAGCAGCGATGATAGGGACCTCGCACCCAGGCTCACCGCCGCACGCTGGCCTCAGGATGACAGAGAACAGCGAACATCATTAATTTAAGCCGACATATGAAAAAAACCTGGGAAAATCACAATTTTTTGCCAAACTTCCTTTTGTCAGCAGGTGGCGCTATGACTGTGAGTCAATATTGTCATGTAGATGTCTTCAGGAGATAAAATTTATTAACCATGTGAATTTTCAGGCCGGTCAGACATTCTTTGGCTGAGTTATAAGCCAAACTACCTTCTGCCAGCAGGTGGCACTATGAATGACTCAAAATTGGTATAGGGATGTATTCAGGAGAGGAATTTAATCAACCATGTGAAGTTTCAGGCTGATCGGAATTTGTGTGGTTAAGTTTTAAGGACTTCATATTTCATGGCGAAGCGTTGAGGTTTGTCATGCCACCACAAACACGCCCCTCTGCGAAAACTCTAGATCTTCACAATATATCATCGCTAGAGCTTTCAGATAACAACCAACCAAGTTTGGTGCTGACACGAAAAAATTTGTGGGATGAGTTTATTACTCTGTAAATCATGACATTTCCTGTGGCCAGCAGGTGGCGCTATAACTGCAACTGGATATTGGCATGTAAACGTGTTCTGGTCTGGACTTATATTAAACATGTGAATTTTGAGGCAGATCGGATAATGCATGCCTGAGATATAATGACTTCCGGTTTTGTGGCGAATCAAAGTTTGCGAGGCCGCCACAGAAACGCCCATCGACAAAAACTCTAAAGCTTCGCAATTTAACATCGCCAAGGCCTTTAGATGACAAAACCCAATTTTGGTGTCGATCGGATAAAATGCCTAGGAGGAGTTTGTTAAGATACAACGCCTGGAAATGGCAAAAATACCACTTATTTGCCGCAGGAAGTTAAAAATATCCGACTTCCTGTTGGGTTTGAGTTATGGCTCCAAGAGACTTTTTTGTATGTTTTGACGTGTTTGAGGTGTGTGCCAGTTTTCGTGCATGTGCGTGATTCGTAGATCAGGGGCTCTTCCGTTTAATTTTTATAGGTGGCGCTGTAGAGTCATTTTGCCACGCCCACTTCAATATTGTTATGGGGATGTGTTCAGGAGAAGACTTTTATCAACCATGTGAAGTTTCAGGCAGATCGGACTTTGTGTGGTTGAGTTATAAGGACTTCCTGTTCCATGGCGAAGCGTTGAGGTTTGTCATGCCGCCACGGACACGCCCCTCTGCGAAAACTCTAGATCTTCACAATATAACATCGCTAGAGCTTTCAGATAACACCACCAAATTTTGGTGCTGATATGATAAAATTTGTGGGAGGAGTTTGTGACTCTTTAAAATCATGTCATTTCCTGTGGCCAGCAGGTGGCGCTATAACTGTATCTGGATATTGGCATGTAAACGTGTTCAGGTCAGGACTCTTATCAAGCGTGTGAATTTTGAGGCAGATCGGATAATGCATGCCTGAGTTATAACGACTTCGTGTTTTGTGGCGAATCGTCAAAGTTTGCGAGGGCGCCACGGACACGCCCATCGACGAAAACTCTAAAGCTTCGCAATTTAACATCGCCCATGCCTTTAGATGATAAAACCCAATTTTGGTGTCGATCGGATAAAATCCCTAGGAGGAGTTCGTTAAGATACAACGCCTGGAAATGGCAAAAATGCCACTTTTTCGCCGCAGGAAGTTAAAAATATCCAACTTCCTGTTGGGTTTGACATATGGCTCCAAGAGACTTTTTCGTATGTTTTGGCATGTTTGAGGTGTGTGCCAATTTTCGTGCATGTGCGTGATTCGTGGATCGGGGGCTCGTCCGTTTAATTTTTCTGGGTGGCGCTGTCGAGTCATTTTGCCACGCCCACTTCCGAGACCCATAATAAACGTAAATTTTCGCCACTTCTGAGGCGTGTGCAAAGTTTCGTGAGTTTTCGGGCATGTTTAGCCCCTCAAAATCGCGATTCATTCCGGAAAAGAATAATAATAATAATAATAATAATAATAATAATAAACGGAGCAATTCCAATAGGGCCTTGCACCGTTCGGTGCTCGGTCCCTAATAATAATAATAAACGGAGCAATTCCAATAGGGCCTTGCACCGTTCGGTGCTCGGTCCCTAATGAAAGGGTAGTAATTTGAACAGTACACAGGGGTTCCAGCGTTTAGTCTGGTCTAGACTGCTCGTGGTGCTTTGGCGTCCTCTGGTGGCGCATCGGAGCAGTTAGGCCTTGCGCTTATCCAACGTGCCTCAACAGCAGCTGCGCAGAGCAACGGTCGAAAGTACTTCCGGCGGGTCAGCGTCGCCTCTTAGAAAAGTTACTATTTCCCCGCGGACTTGGACAAAAAACCTAAAATACCAACCAGTCTCGTGAGCGGACAGACGGCGTCCGGCAGAATGCTTTAACGCAAACAGCCCTCGGCGAAAAGCAGCTTGTAATCCAACGGACTTTGTGCCGCGCGCCGGAGTGTGCTCGAGCGAGAGGAAGCAGTATTCAACCATCTTTCCTCTGCTGGCAATAACAAGAACAGAGAAGGGTCCAAGTGGGGCTGCACTTCTCAATTTATCTTTTTTTTCCTCCTTATCCATACACGGAGCCGAGAGCTTGCACTTCCCCCGACCGAGACCGAGGAATAGAAAGCGTCCGCACACGGCATCGTAGCATTAGTAGATTAGCGATTTGATTTAGTATTTCTTTTTTCATGTTTCCAACAGGTTTACCTTCCCCTAATCCCCCACCGCCAGCCCAAGAGCCCAGACCGGCAGCTTCTGATGTTCACAACGACAGTAGCTTAACGTCTTCTAAGAAGAGGAAAATCAACAGTTCAGACAAGGAAGACATTGATTCAATATCATCGTCTCCTAAAGCCATCTGCAATTCCTCCTCCACAACGTCCTGCTCTTCCAGTTCACAACAACAGCAGCAACAACAGCACATCCAGAAGAAGTTGAGGTTCGAGGACCCGCTGGATTTGATCGGACTGGATGTGAAGATGGCCGAGGAGTCCTGTAACCCATCCGAATCCTGTTCAAAGGCGAGAAATGTGTTTCTGCCCGGCGGTGTTGGGCATCATGCTAACGGACTGACCAAGTCTGCGGGCTCCGCTACCTTCTCCAACAGTAAACCCGGTGCAGCGAAGAAACTTGTTATCAAGAACTTTAAAGGTAGGCGATAAATCTGTAAAAATATAGGGGAAATATATTGGGCTGTCTTTTAAAACTTAGTTAGCTGCATGTCTAGACTGCGTTTATGGCCAAACGCAGTTGTGAAGTCCATAAATGAGTGGTGGAGCCACGGCCTCATGCAAAGGTAAACAACTGCAAAACCTCTTTATAAAAGGAAATGTAATGACACTGTCACAAATGATAGCAAAGATCTTTCTATCTAAACATACTTACTATAGACTTTAACTAGCTTTTATGAAGATAAGCCACTTTTGCTAACAAAATCTCACTGCTTGAGTATTTGTTCATGGATATTACCCGTTCATTTTCATTTCATTGTATGTATTATAATTTCAAAGAGATTTATAAAGTACTGGTAAAACTATACAATGCGATCTAATTTGTTAACATTTTATTAATTCAACTAAAAATAAAAGCATCAGTGCATTTATTAATCATAGTTGATGTTTAGAAAAATGTTCATAATGCAATAATTAATGCTAACAAAGTTTTGCTAATTTTTGATGGAGAAACTAGATGGAATTAAAATTTAGCATAATAATAAATGTTGCAATATTTCTGGTTCTACAAATATAACCGGTTCATGTTTACATATTTTAAATGAATTGTAATAATGTTAACAAATGAAACATTGTACATTGTTACTAAAATGTTTTGTGCTTTTAGAGTGTATGGTGCTGTTTGTCACTATTCCGAGGCTCATTCTCTGACAGAGTTTTTTTTTTTTTACGAGCAAAGCATATTTTATTTTAAGTATTTTGTATCAAATGTTAGGTGCATCTTTTATCTCAGTAGCCATAAGTTTGAAACTTAATTATAATTATGTTCCTTATAATTGAGCATTATTGGTATAAATTACTAGTTCGCATATATGTATAGTGCTCAGCATAATTGAGTACATGTGAGAAATATTATCCATTTTCATCCAGTGAATATGGGTAATAAACATTGGTGCATTTGAACAAAACAGATTTATTAAACGGATATATTTATTAAATTATTTTTTTAGTCAAAGAACATCTTTAGAAATGGAAAGACAATACAATTAAATTCATTCAAAGTATTGCAAAAAAAAAACTACAACATTTCAACAAAGTTGTTTATATTTTTTGTTTTTTTATATATATATATATATATATATATATATATATATATATATATATATATATATATATATATATATATATATATATATATATATATATATATATATATATATCAAAATATTATATGTTGTTTAATATTTTTCCCCAACATATCAATTTGGGCTACTAATTTTTAAACCTTTATTGTAATTTATTTTGTTGGATTTGCTCCAGATTTGGAATCAGTACTGACTAAACTAATGTTTATGCACAAATATAATATTGTAAAGCATCCTACAGGACATATTAATTTAAATGAGAGATTTGTGAAGGGTGTACTCGTATGCTGAGCACTGTACTTTTAATTATTAATACAATGTCGAACATAACGCTAAATAACAAATAGTTTAATAGTGCAACAACTGAAATCTGATTTACTTCACTTGAATCTAATTCTAAATATAAATAATTGCACATTAAATACGTTTTTATTTTTCAAAATGAGAATCCTTTGTCTTCTGGGGGCCTATGATAAGTGTTATAAATCTCTGATAAGTGTTTATATTAGGACTATTTTGGATCTGTGGGGCAAGTCCCTGCTGCAGTGCATGCATAATTTGTCATATCTCTGAACAGAGAGAAGCAGCAGTTTTATTTATTTAAGGACCACGAAAGTCCTCTCTCTTAGCAGGTTGTTTTCACACCACGAGTTTGAAAAAAGCCAGGAAAGTGGGTGGGTCTAGATGTGTTTAGGTGGGAGTGTTGAGTGGCAAAAGAGGGAAGGGTTTGCATGAAAAGGAGAGTTTCGCTACATGCACACACTAAGGCCCCGTTTACACTAATGCGTTTTAGTTTGAAAACGCATAAGTTTTGCTACGGTTACGCCATCCGTCCACACTACGCCGGAGTTCTCGAGCGCCGAAAACGGAGCGTTTCGAAAACGCTGGAGAGGCCGTTTTCATTCTAAAACGCTGCTGCTCCGTCTCAGTGTGGATGGGGAAAGACGGAGACATCTGAAAACGGAGGCGGGGCTGCAGACATTCGCCTCTCTGATTGGGGCTTTTCCTCAATATTAAGTAGCCTAACACACAGTTCAGTCCTGAATCTTCTCCGTGTAAGTTCAGACTTCGCAAGTTTGATCAAGGCTGCATCTCTTCTTCTCAGTTTGATATGGAAAACATACCGAGGACACGCGTCAATCTTCACAGGGAACAGTGTACTTTATAACTTCATTCACATCACCCTGGCTACGTTGTTTCACTTTCTCAACAATAAAATGTAAACATGATTTAAGGAACTGCCTATTTTTTTATTTTAATATTAGCAAAGACAGCAGAAATGTTGAGGCGTCGTGCTGCATGAGCGTCATCTTCACTGTGTGCATATTTATAACAAAACGGAGCCGATAACACCTGCCTCCTTTCAATTTCAGTGAAAATACGAAACATACCCTCTCTTTTGCTGAATATCAGTTTTAATAATCGATAATGGCCATTATAAAAGTATAACATACAATAAGTTTATACATTATAGGAAATAAAGGCAAGCGATCAGTCAATATACAGAATGTAGGCTACGTGCTTACATTAATCATTAACTTATCTTTGCGCTCAGCCAAAACACGTTACCTGAGAACAAGTAATAGATTCCAATGACCAAAGTCAGGGAATATGTCGTTAGATAAAGACAACAAGATGACTGAAATATCACGTTTAATAAATATAGTGAGATTAGATCCAGCGGGAGATGCTTGATGAGAAGTCTGACTAGCAGAGCTCTCATCTGGGTAGATGGGCTCCAGCGATTGCCAAAGTGTGTGTGTGTGGTCACGTGATGTGCGTTTTCAGCGTTTTGGTGTGGACGGAGAACAGTTCAGAAACGCTGGGTAAAACGCGAGTGTGGACGCGGATCGTTTTCATTCTAAAACGCCGTTTTAAAACTAAAACGCACTAGTTTAAACGGGGCCTAATTTTCACAGCGGCAACACAAACGCAGGGGGGATAAACAGTGATTTGGAGAGCAACATTTACAGCAGATCTGAGAGCTGTGTGGAAGTGGAGGATTTTCAGTCCATAATATTGTAGTGATATTACTGTAAACATAGAAAATAAATCATTTTGACTATGGTATGTCTTCAAAAACTGAATTAGTACTGCTGACGATACTAACTGACTTTGCCATCTAAATAAACATAAACAAAGAACGTTGATCGTACACTTACCAAATATGTAGAGACAGGACAATCAACACCAACTGGAAACGCATCATTTTTAAAATCCGGATTTCAACATTTCTAGATTCAAAAAGGTCTCGGGTAAAAAATGTTCCTTACAAACATATTCCATTCTGTCACGTGTTAGAAGACCACTGTAATCCACACATATGGGTCTCTATGCGATCAGTGCTTTCATTATGGGAAAACGGAAACAAAACTTTTGTTGCGGCACATTTATAAATGCAACACTGTCGACCCATGTCTCTGAACAATTCTTCTGTTACTACTTGTTTGAAATGTGGTTGGCAACACAACGTGGTGTCTCTAAATTCTGTAACAGGTTAAATGAGTCTTCGAAGCTATATCATGCATATTAATGAAGTCGCATCTCATTCACAATAGAGTGCGCTGATTGGTTCAAACCAAGTCTTTCTCATGAATTAATAGACAGATGTGCTGAAAACTCAATGTCGCTTTGTACCAGCCGGTACAGACAGCCAATCTCTATGCTGGAATTTACACAATGATCTTATCGCTGTGACATTGCTTTAAAATGTCTTTTTAAATCGGAAGAACAAATTTTCTCCAAACAGCGCAAAAACAACCATTTTTAACTTTGTAGTCAAATGCTCTTTGGTGTTTAGTGACCCTTTGACTATATGCTTTAATATTATGGAACTTTTTTACCTTAACCCTGGATCACCAAATCCTGACATTGTGTGCTTACTGTTTTTACTCATCTCCTTTTTTATATAATGTTATACATTTTCAGAAAAGCCCAAATTACCAGAGAATTACACAAATGAGACCTGGCAGAAACTAAAGGAGGCAGTAGAGGCCATACAGAACAGCACTTCAATAAAGTACAATCTAGAGGAGCTCTATCAGGTCGGTGCTATAATAAACTAGCTTTAATATTTTTTTGTAATATTATACGTGGAATCTAATGTTTACTTGTTCTTTCAGGCTGTTGAAAACTTGTGCTCTCATAAGATATCTGCCAAGCTGTATAAACAGCTCAGAGTGGTTTGTGAAGACCACATCAAGGCACAGATTGACCAGTTCAGAGAATATCCTTTTCCTTGCTACACTTTGTATTTATTAATCTGCTGGAATGTTAGATTTTGAGTAAAAGAGAAGAGCACAAACCTGGGCTCAACATACACAAATCTGCAGGCCAATAGTTCTGCTTTTCTTTTTAATTAACATAGTGTTATTATGCTCTCTCGTTCAAGCGTTTGGGGTACATCATATTTTTGAAAGAATCTTCTTTCAAAGTTTTCACATATTTACATTTAATTACAGCAAGGTTGTATTTTCACATTTAAGCATTTATAGCATTTAATATAAAATGACATTTTCATTTAAAAACCTTATTTTAATGTATGTTTTGAAATAGAAACTTTCTGAATTTAAAGCAGCATTAATACTTTATTCAGTATTAACATGATCCTTCAGAAATCATGTTGCGTTATAAATATTTTAAATATTATTCATTATGCTTATTTAATAAATATTTTTCAAAAATTTTATATATAAAAAAGCTTTCATTTAACATCAGTGCTGAAAGTACGTATTTGTTTTTCTTCAAAAAAATGTTTGCAATAGGGCTGCACGACATTGGAAAAATGGACATTATTTAGTTTTTCTGCTATATTTGTTGCGATATGAATATAAATTCACAGGAAAACTCTAGTAACTCTATTTGGAAATAATTCATCATTTCAGTTTGGCCCAATCCCAATTCTACCTCCAAACATTCTGACACTCGATGACATTCGAGTACCCTGTAAAAAAAGTCTAGTGGCTGGGAATGAGCTTTTTACAGCGTCTGCTATAATGTTGATGTTGTTTTTGGTGTGTTTACATATGTAAAAATATGGCCATGGTATAAATGCGCAGTATAGTTACAATCTTATTGCCACATTATATTGTTATGATAACATTGATATATGCCTTCAGTGATTTCCTGAAGATAAATACCAAAAAAATAACACAACTGGAATAAATACAGCAGTCACGATCGTCTAATCTCATATGAAGCAAGAGATCGCTATGACATACGATGGCGTGTGCAGGTGTTGTCGTGCTGTTCCAATTCTTAGGGGTACATTTTGAAGCCCTTCCCCTTTTTTAGGGGCCAAGGGGAAGGGGTAGGGGTACAAAAATAAAATTGGGATCGGGCCTTTGATTGAGAGTTTGACTTAGGGATTTGTAGGTGAGTGGTTCTGCATAACAAACACAAAATTACACACACAAAGTCATTTTGCAAGTTTGCAAGGTAGCTTGTGTGCCAAAAATATGTTTGCTTTATAAAAATAATGTTCAGTTAAATTATTTGTTAAAATAAGATTCAGTCAAATAAAAAAAAAATCTCTACTTTTTAATTTTGACCTCAAAAAAACTTTTGCTAGAAAACTGACATACTTTATTATTTAAATTTGTAGGGTAACATTTCTGAGAAATTCTGAAATAATTTTAGGTGAATGGTCATTTATTTAGACTGTCTTGTTTATCCCAAGCTAATTTTGATGTACAATAACTGTGGTGTGAAAGAATTTCTTAACTCTTGCTTTACGGATGCCCTAGACAGTGTTCTGTTCCTCAAGAAAATAGACAAATGTTGGCAAGATCACTGCAGACAAATGGTCAGTCAGTAATTTACTCTAGATATCTTTAATTCTGCTTTTGTTAAAATTTGATGTCTTTGTTTAATGAAATGCTTGCATTCTCTGTTTTCTAGATCATGATTAGGAGTATATTTTTGTTTCTGGATCGCACATATGTTTTACAAAATTCTATGCTGCCATCAATCTGGTGAGTGTCTCTCTTGCAGAAGGATATTAAATTTGTAACACTTGCACTGTCACCCTTGCTGCTGTCTTTATTTACTACCTGTGCTTTACTGCTCCTGCTACTGGTGATTAAAGGTACTCTTGTGCTTCATCTTCAGGGACATGGGCTTGGAGTTGTTTCGTTTCTATATCATCAGCGACCTGAAGGTGCAGAGTAAGACAATCGATGGGATTCTGCTTCTTATTGAGAGGGAGCGAAGCGGCGAGGCTGTAGACCGCAGTCTTCTGAGGAGTCTTCTGAGCATGCTCTCTGACCTGCAGGTTTGGACAATTTATTTAAAGTTTGGGCTTAAATTGGGCTGCCTGCGGACTCTTAAAATGTCTTAAATTTTGAAAGCTAAATTTTAGGCCTTAAAAAGTCTTAAATTTACTGAAATATTGTTGTAGGTCATTAATCATTTAAAAAAGCTCTTAATTTTCCTCTGTCCAACTAAAACTACCCAATTAGGCCAACACCCATCCAATTACCAACAATATATTTAAATAAAAGGGTTTTTTTTGCAAAGATATAGTCAAAACAGCTATTAGACATTTTTACAGAAGATTGTCTATCAGGAAAATAATTTTCTCATGGCAAAATATCCCTTTACATGATCTTCCATTTATACAAAAACTATTTACAGAAGGAGGAGTGGATGTAATATTTATAAATAGGCATGAAACCTAGGGTTTTATAACTAAAATGCAGTTGGTTAAAAATATGTTGAAAAAAATGGACATTAAAATATGTGGCTAAGAAATAATTATAGTCCAACAGGACCATTACAAAAATCAAAAAGTGTTTAGCTCTTTACAAGTCTAAAATTTTGTTCATAATGGCCTTAAAATGGTCCTAAAGTCCTAAAATTTGACTTGATGAAACCTGCCAAAATAATATTAATGTTTCCAAGTTTATTTAAATGTTTTGTTTGTTACAATGTTCAGCTTAAACAGTTTTGTTGAAGCTTTTAAATAGAGAGTACTCAATATTATGTCATATAACATTTTTTATTAAAAACACATGTTGCATATTTTTAAAGCATTAATGAAAGTTATTATTTTACTAATAAACTTTAAGTAGACCATCCAAGGCTACATTCACATTGTGAGGCTTAGTGCTCAAATCAGATTTCTTCTCAGATCTGATTTTTTTGCATGGCTGTTTGCAATGCTCTTGTAAATGTGGCCAATATCAGATTTGCAGTGTGAACAGATCATGGTCCTAAACTGACCCGCATACGCAAAAGTGCATTACGGAGAGCACATGTCTAATTATCCACACACTTGAGTGCTGCATAAGTAAGCCCGTTGTCAGATCATGCTTATATCATTATTACCCTTTTCACAGACAACCGTGGTGTATTTCGGCATTTGAGACCTAAAATGTCTCCTGTGATTAAAAAAAAAAAAAAAAAAAAAAACCCTGATCGTTTGTGATTTATGACAGCCGTGGTGCATGGCGCTCTGACCACCGGTGTAGCGGACTCATCAAGGGTTAATGAGCTGTGAATGCGGAGTTGGTTTATCTCCGTTTGCGGAGTTATTTAATTTCACTTTTGTTATAAACAGCAGACGTGCAGAATGGGGGTTTGGGTGAGAGATAGTTATTCCTCCTTTGCACACAGATCCCCTATCCGCAACACCCACGACGCTATTCAGCTTCGCGATCAACCCGTGCCTCAACCGTTAACCAGATTAGTTAACAAGCACCAGTTTTGTCTTCTAAATCTTTTTCAACATAAACAACCAACTATCTGTGGTGCCTGTGTGCCATTCTACTGTCCTGCTGAGGGGTAGATGATGTCTGCAGCACAGAATGATGACGCATGTCGCTCAAAGATTATAAAAAAGTTACATGAAATCCGACATAACCGTTCACACTGCGGTCGCACTGCAAAACATCAGATCTGTGTCTGATTTAATACTACATATGAAAGTGGCACAGATCTGACCTGAAAAGATCAGATTCCATGGGGTTAGGGCTGTTCACACTGTCATCACCTGAGTCACAAGGGGAAAAAAATCAGATTCGTGCCACATTTACCTGCAGTGTGAACGTAGCCCTAAAGTACTACAGTCTCAACAAGAGTGAATATTGCAACAGAAACCAAACTATTAAATGTATTCTTGTGGAATGCCATGTTTTTAATGTAATCTGAGAACGATTTTTATCTGGAGAGACTTTAAATTAAATATTTTACATGTGAATCCTTCTAAAATTGTACAATTTTTATCAAAAGTCAACCTTAAAAACTGTTTTGAATGTTGTATCTTATATATTGTTATTATTCTTTATGTACCTTCTTGTGTATTATTTATTTATTTATTGTATTGTATTTTTATAAATATAGAAAAGTGATATTTTAAAAATGTGGTAAACTTGATCTGTTTATTTGCCGTGGCATAGCCAGAGAAGCTGATATGGCAATAAACTCAAAACTCTCTCCCTCTCTCTCTTAACAATAGTGACATTTTCATTACAGTGGCCAGAGTTATTTCATTTTCTGCAAGTGGATAAAATTGTGGCAATTGTTGTGCCAGTCTTTTGAGATATTTGACTTTTTATTTTTTATTTAGCCTTTAGATTAGTGTCAGTATTACTTGTTGTAATGTCACCTTTGCTTCTTTTCTGACAGATTTATCAGGATTCATTTGAGCAGCGCTTTCTGGAGGAGACAAATCGACTGTATGCTGCTGAGGGCCAGAGGCTCATGCAGGAAAGAGAGGTGAGGGAATATTATATGTTTATTGTGTTTGATTACTGTGGTTCTGTGGGCAGAGGATGATTGTGTCTCTCTAAGTGATAGTTAATTTGAAATTATACTTTTTTGTATGTCACCCTTGGTTATTGTTTTTCAAACAAAGCAATCTTTTCCATACAAAGCAATCTTGATTCCAGTGCAATATATTGTAATAAAGGCTTGTCAAATTCCCCCAAAAAAGTATAGAAAAATTTAGGATAGTAACATTTGAGTTAGGCAATGCAGTGGCGCAGTAGGTAATGCTGTCGCCTCACAGCAAGAAAGAAGGTAGCTGGTTCAAGCCTCGGCTGGGTCAGTTGGCATATCGGTGTGGAGTTTACATGTTCTCCCTACATTCTGGTGGGTTTCCTCCAGGTGCTTCGGTATCCCCCACAGTCTAAAGACATGCGGTACAGGTGAATTGGGTAGGCTAAATTGTCCGTAGTGTACGAGTGTGAATGAGTGTTTGTGTGTGTGGATATTTCCTATAGATTGCAGCTGGAAGAGCATCCGCTGCGTAAAACGTGCTGGACAAGTTGGCGGTTCATTCCGCTGTGGCAACCCCAGATTAATAAAGAAACTAAGCCGAAAAGAATGAATGAATGAATGAACATTTGAGTAATTTATTCATTTAATATTTTCGTTTCAGGTGCCAGAGTATCTCCATCATGTCAACAAACGTCTAGAAGAAGAGGCAGACAGAGTCATCACATACTTAGACCAGAGCACACAGTAAATATGATAAGAGAATATGAATAACATTTACAAAACTGATTCTTATCTTAGCAAAGTGGTAAGTATATGCAAATTTTTGTATTTCTAGAAAATCCCTCATTGCCACAGTGGAAAAGCAGCTGCTTGGAGAACACCTCACTGCAATACTTCAGAAAGGTATCAGTCGCATTAAAAAAACTGTCTAAATTATGAACAATTTCTCAAAATTATAAGTTGATAATACTAAAGTTATTGTTTTGGCATCAGGTTTGAATAACTTGCTGGATGAGAACCGTATTCAGGATCTGTCTCTGCTGTATCAGCTCTTCAGTCGCGTGAGAGGTGGTGTGCAGGTTCTTCTGCAGCATTGGATCGAGTACATCAAGGTCTGTACAGGAATAGATGATTGAGAAAACCATAAATATACATTTGTAGATATTATGTGTGATTTTTCAGGTTCAAATGTCTTTGTTTTTTGTGTCTCAGGCCTTTGGAAGCACAATTGTGATCAACCCTGAGAAAGACAAGACGATGGTTCAGGAGCTTCTGGATTTCAAGGATAAAGTCGACCACATAATTGATGTATGTTTCATGAAGAATGAAAAGTTTGTAAATGGCATGAAGGAAGCCTTCGAGACGTTTATCAACAAACGGCCAAACAAACCTGCAGAGCTCATAGGTGAGTACATGAACTGTTTTTCATTGCAAAAAATCACCCCTCACAAAGCACTGCCTTTTCTTCGTTAATGTTGCTATATCCGACAAGCTTTCAGTGTCAGCCATGGAAATTATTGTAAATTTGTGCACTCCAATTCTGGTAAAATTACGTAATGGTTTCAGAGAGGAGCAATGAAAATGCCTGCAATACACATTTGGGGGATATATTCAGGATGTGAAAAGCGTTTCTGCAGTGTATCAAAGTCTTAAATTTCTAAAACTAAATTTTAGCCCTTAAAATGTCTAAAACTCACTGAGATAGTGTTGTAGTATTTCAATTCTTTTATACAGATCCTGGATTAACATCTTTGTTGATCCTGAAACATAATTTTTGTTCGCAATTGTATTCCATACCTTGTAATTCCCTACCCTAAACCCAACCATAACTGTAAATTATTCCCAAAATCATAGCGGAAAATAGTTGTATAACAATCATGTAGAAGTGTATAAACTGTAAGCCTAAACTTAACATTAACGTTAAACATATTCCTCATTCTTGATTGGCTGATTGGAATGTTGTTCCAGGATCAATATAGATGTTAATACAGGAACATATCCTACTTGGTCAAATCAGGTTGGCGCCTATTCAGTCACCATCAATCCATCATAATAAAATTGACTAATAATATAGTTTCATTATCTTCCCTACTGTAACATTGGTTTAAAAGTTCTCCATGTATTTATAGCTACCTGGTGAAGACACTGATCTTTATTATAGTTTTTAAAACTTTTCAGTTTATTTTTTTTAAATAAACATTGTTAGAAAAAGTTTATGTATACAAGTTTGCTTGATTTGACACATTATTTAAACTTTTTTTTATTAGGCCTTTAGGAAAAAGGGGCCTGTTTAAGTCTGACATTTCCTTCATATTGGTCTTAAAGTCTTAATTTGACTTGATGAGTCATGCAGAAACGCTGTGTGAATTGAAGCTATAGCCTACAGTCAGTATTAATTGGAAGTTTGGATCATTTGACTAACTCAGACCTTTGACTCTCAATCAGCACAATTGATCATTTAGTTAATTTCTGCAAAATACAGTTCAAATGTTTCTCATTGATTCCTCAACACATCATTCACGAACACACAAATGCTGGCATCTCGAAAAAGACAAGGCTTCCCAGTTTTTTTAAGTTGTTTGTTCAGCATGTGACTGCATAATAAACCAAACATTAACCTTAATTTATTGTGAAGTCATCAACACAAGTGCATCCTTTACACACACTTCTCCAGGTTTTGGGCAGGTTTGGGGAATGAATGAAGTTGTTACTTGCCCACACTTTGTGTATGTACCTGCTGTCTGTGTTGCAAATCCCATACGAGCACCTTTTCACCATTTATCGCGTTAATTGCTAATATTAACATTCTACACCTGGTTTGTTGGAGTGTTTTGCTTGTCAAACAAAATACTAAACAGTCACAGGGGGACAGAATATCGGCATTATGATTTACCAAATCGTCTGTCAGTCAAACAGCCAGCGAAGGGCGAAATTGAGGATTTTTTCTTGAGGGCTTCAAGATGCTTTGATTATTGGAATTACTGATATTCCTAAATGTTGTGATTTTTATGTTCTGCAGCAAAATATGTGGATTCAAAGCTCCGTGCTGGGAACAAAGAGGCAACTGATGAGGAGCTGGAGAAAATGTTGGACAAGATAATGATCATATTCAGGTTCATTTACGGTAATGCTTTTAAACTTAATGCTCTGTTCCTGAGGCCTTGGAGAGTTTTACATTTTTAAACAGCTAAGCTTCATAGACTTTTTCATTTCTTTTTTTTTTTTTTTAAAGGCAAAGATGTTTTTGAAGCCTTCTACAAGAAAGACTTAGCGAAGAGGTTACTGGTGGGAAAGAGTGCCTCTGTAGATGCAGAGAAATCAATGCTGTCAAAACTGAAGCATGGTATATTACATTTCTCCTTTTATGTTTGATTCCAAACCCTCGCAAATCTTTCTGTAGACTGTAAACTAAAAATGGCAAATTGTGTTTCTTTTTTTGTAGAATGTGGAGCAGCATTTACTAGTAAACTGGAGGGAATGTTCAAAGACATGGAGCTGTCGAAAGATATTATGGTGCAGTTCAAACAGGTAAGGGAGCTTTTATTTTCTTTCTATTATTCATGTTCTTTGGTGTCTCGTTTTTATCTAGCAAATCTCTGTTTTCATTCTGTATTTCAGCATATGCAGTGCCAAAATATTCCTGGTAACATTGAGCTAACAGTGAACATCCTCACTATGGGCTATTGGCCAACATACGTCCCTATGGAAGTACATCTGCCAGCAGAGGTCAGTTCTGAGAAATATGTAGGGATGTAGCGATTCACCATGAGCCGGTTGAAAATCAATTAAAATGTTATGATTCAAACCTGTAGAAATGTTGAACGAATTGTGATACATTTTTTCAATAGAGGGGGCGCTGTGCGGCGAGCAAGAGGTGGGGTGGCAGTAAAATGACAGCGGTGAAGTGCTGCAGACGAAAAAACTGTTTGCAAATACTGCAAAAAGACGTTTACTTGCACCAACAAAACAATGAATATGATGCACATAAACAGTCAGCACAGTGAAAAACTACTGTCACAGATGACTATACGCAAAAAGACTTAATAAATCAGATGATTTGCAGCGCTGTTTCCTCCGACGAGTGCATGGTGCATAGCGAAAGTATGAAGATGTTTTCAGACTGAAAGAGAAAGTTGTTCTGTTACAGAAGCAGGTATTAGATTATTATACCCTCTCCTTTTCAAATAAGTTTATACTTATTTTAATAATTTGCATATTATTATTGAATATTTAAAAAAAAAACCTCAAGATTATCACTTCTTAAGTGTATTACACTGATATTTATACTAATTAATTATACAAATAAAATTAATTATTACTTTCATAATCATCTTCAACTCCTCTCTCCATCCTGCTATACAATTAGTAATTTTATAATCAGTATTTTATCCCAGTGGCCAGTCCCCTGGAGAAGACCATCTCTGTACATACTGCTTTTTGGTTTAGGAAAGGCTTACCGCTCCACACTGGCCATCTCAGTCCCCAATAAAAGAGTTCTTTCATCAGCAGGGGACATTGTAAATGTGCAAAGACCTCAGCTTATTCCAGAAAACAGAGATATGCTGATATATTTTTTTTAAATGTTAAATCTCAGCACAGTCACAGTTTTAGCTTGTTTATATTAAAGAGTCTTTAGTTTGTATTATTATTATTATTATTATTATTATTTGTTTTTTTTTTGGGGGGGGGGGGGGGGGTTAGTTTTTTAAATAGCAGTTTAGTTATGACTAAAAATGTATTATTTTGTAAAAAATGTGCAGCATTTAAGAAAGAAAAATGAAAAGAAAAAAGACTTTTCATCTTAAATTTGTTCCAAATAATTGTATTAAAACGTGAGTCAGGTGAATTGTTACATTCCTAGAAATATGAGCTTTTTCATTGTTATTAAACTTGACAAAAGTACCCTTAATTTTTAAGGGTACTGCTAATAATTAAGTGTGTCATAATTGATTATTTTGGTACCCTTTGCTTTCTAGATGGTGAGATTGCAAGAGATCTTCAAAACGTTTTACCTGGGTAAACACAGTGGACGGAAACTACAGTGGCAATCAACGTTAGGGCATTGTGTTTTAAAGGCAGAATTTAAAGAGGTAATGTTCTTTTTGATATGTAAATATCAAATGTACCTTAATACAACACTGTGTTGCTGAAAATATACAAATGTAATTATTGTATTTTCTTACAAATAAGTTGCATCAAAGCATTATTTTTGAGTAGAGCTGAAATGACATTACAGAAACTACAGAACTAATTACAAAACTAATCAAAGCCTACTGATTAACTGCTGGAATAATCATTTACAAAAGTTTATTAATCATTATAATAATAGTTAGATCAGTTGATTTATCAAAATAATCATTTGTTTCAGCACTAGTTGAGAGGACAAAACTGAGATTGTTTTATTTGATAATTTCCTTAAGAATGTTAAAAGAGAGTTAAATACAATGTTTACAAGCATTATAAATGTGTTTGTTCCTTATTTCACAACATTTCCTTGAGTTTTAACAGTATTCAGAACAGTAAAGCGTAGGAAATCAAGTAAAAAAAAACTGAATTTATAGTTGCATTCACTTTTTCTAAATTAATTAATTCAAAGTCGAACAAAAATTTGTGATATGTGGGTAATGCACTACACAAATAATCTTCTGACTCATTTTCCACCAATCCAGATGAGTTATGCTTTTTTTTTTATTGCAACATATAAACCACTTTCTAATGGCATAAACATGGGGAAAAAATGTGACCCAATGTTTTTTTTTCCTGTTTTTTACAGGGGAAAAAGGAGCTGCAGGTGTCTCTGTTTCAGACTTTAGTTCTGCTTATGTTTAATGAAGGGGAGGAATTCTCTCTGGAGGACATTAAGCTGGCCACAGGCATTGGTATGGAAAATCGTGACACACTTTCTCTTATCAACAATCGTCTTGTAAAAAATGTAAATTTTCCGTTGTATTAAAAAATATCTTGCAGAGGACAGTGAGCTGAGGCGGACACTGCAGTCTCTGGCCTGCGGGAAGGCAAGAGTCCTCACCAAAATCCCAAAGAGTAAAGATGTGGAGGATGGAGACAAGTTCTCATGCAACGATGATTTCAAACACAAACTCTTCAGAATTAAAATCAACCAGATCCAGATGAAAGAAACGGTACCGTTCTGTCTACCTGCTATTTCATTGATGTCATGTAAATGTTTTCACCTCATGCTTCCTTTTTTTTTTTTTTTTTTTTTTTAAATACATTTTCTCTTTGCTGTACCTCATAGGTGGAGGAGCAAGCCAGCACTACAGAGAGAGTATTCCAGGATCGTCAGTACCAAATCGATGCTGCCATTGTTCGAATCATGAAGATGAGGAAAACTCTCAGCCATAATCTTCTGGTGTCTGAGGTGTACAACCAACTTAAGTTCCCAGTCAAGGTGAGCTCACAGTTGTTATACTGTATCTACACTGGTCTTGAGCACCACTAAAACAACAGAACTTGTTATAAACAATGATACTCTCTACAATGGATGAGGTGTGGTGTGAGCAACCAGTCTCGTGCAGTAAACGACTGCTTTGTTTATGATGTATGAATAAAACATTAAAGGGATAATTTACCTGAAACTTAATATTTACTCACCCTGATGTGGTTTCAAACATTTACAAGTTTTGTTTTCTGGATGAACACAAAAGAAGAAAAATGTTAGTAAACGTTGACAATTGACATCCATAGTAGGAAAATACATTCCATTGAGGTCATGTTTCAAAATATCTTCCTTTGTGTTCAACACAAGAAAAAACTCAAACACTTTTAGATGTAAATGGTGACAGAATTAAGCTTTTTTGGTGAACTTTCCCTTTAAGCAAAGAGTTAAAAAAACAAGCAATTTTAGCTTTTAAAATGGAAGGAACTGGGCAAAAACTGACTCATAAATGTAAAAAAAAAAAATAGTATCGGCTGATAAACAAATATATTAATATTTTCTTTCAGCAATGTATATCTTCCTAATATTTGTAATGTTTTACCTTTTTATATAGAATTATGTACACTCACGGTCTACTTTATTAGGTACACATTACTAGTATCTGGCTGGACCCCCTTTTGCCTTTAGAACTGCCTTAATCCTTTGTGGCATAGATTCAACAAGATACTAAAAATATTCCTCAGAGATTTTGGTCGATATTGACATGATAGCATCACACAGTTGCTGCAGATTTGTCGGCTGCACATCCATAATTCGAATTTTCCGTTCCACCACATCCCAAATGTGCTCTATTTGATTGAGATCTGGTGACTGGAGGCCATTTGCGTACAGTGAACTCATTGTCATGTTGAAGAAACCAGCCTGAGATGATTCACGCTTTATTACATGGCGCATTATCCTGCTGGAAGTAGCCATTAGAAGATGGGTACACTGTGGTCATAACGGGATGGACATGGTCAATGGTCAGCAAACACTCAGGTTGGCTGTGGTGTTGACACAATGCTCAGTTGGTAATAATGGGCCCAAAGTGTGCCAAGAAAAGACTGTGTGAATTGTAGGCTCAGTTTCCTGTCCTTAGCTGACAGGAGTGGCACCCAGTGTGGTCTTCTGCTGCTGTAACCCATCTGCTTCTAGGTTCGACATGGTGTCTGTTCAGAGATGCTCTTTTGCACACCTCTGTTGTAACGAGTGGTTGAGTTACTGTTGCCTTTCTGTCAACTCAAAGTAATCTGGCCATTCTTCTTTGACTTCTGGCATCAACAAGGCATTTGTGCCCACAGAACTGCCACTCACTGGATATTTTCTCCTTTTTTTAGACCATTCTCTGTAAACCCTAGAGATGCTTGTGTGTGAAAATTCCAGTAGATCAGCAGTTTCTGACGTATTCAAACCATCCCTTCTGGCACCAACAACCATGCCATGTTCAAAGTCACTTAAATCACCTTTCTTCCTCATTCTGATGCTCAGTTTGAACTGCAGCAGATCATCTTGACCATGTCTACATGCCTAACTGCTTTGAGTTGCTGCCATGTAATTGGCTAATTAGAAATCTGCATTAACAAGGAGTTGTACCTAATAAAGTGGCCGGTAAATGTATATACATATTCAGAAATAATTTTAAGTAAGCTGAAACAATGCAGTAATCAAAAAAATTCAGTTTTGCAGTCAAAAGAATAAATTACATAAAAAATATTAAGATTAAAATGAGGCTTTCTTAAATTACAGATTGGCCAAAAAAATCAATATTACAGTCAGGGGATATGAATAATAACCAATAATCCATATTTAGGCTCTAGTCTTTAATGATAAAGACATTTTTAAAATATGAAATGTATCTCAGTGTCACTAAAACTGGAAATTGCAGCAAAGAACACACACACACACACACACACACACACACATACACATGACTGCCATTTAATGTTTTTCCTTTGTTTTACAGCCTGCTGATCTGAAGAAGAGGATAGAGTCACTTATTGACAGGGACTACATGGAAAGGGATAAGGAGAATCCCAATCAATACAACTATGTGGCTTAGAGAGAAAGAGAGAGTGAGAGAGAGAGAAAAAAGAAGAGTGGTAGATGAGGAGTGGTAGAAATGACAGGAGGAGGCTGTTCTCAGTGACGTTGTTTACTTCCCTTAGTACAAGGAAGCCCTTGCTCCAGTTTTTGTTCACTTTACCATCTTCACCCCAGTGACCAACAACTCAATCGGTTTCTCTTCATGGCTTTGACAGGGTAGGGTGACTTTGATGTCCAGTTACAAAAAAGAAAAAGAGATATTTTGTTTAAAAAGCTTTTGAGAATCGGACTGTCCCAAGCTTAAAACTGAATGTTATTTATTTTCAGACTTGGTTTCATGCTATGATTTGTTGCCAGCATGTTTTTTCATTTTTGTTTTCCTTGTTAACCCATGCAAATATCTTGCAACGTGATGTATTACCAGTGCAAAAAAAACAAAAAACAGAACCAGACTGATCAAATTTATCTCGGTCTATGTTGTATTGGGTAGCAGTGTATGAACATTGAAAACAGGTTTTCTCTTTGCCAACATTAGATTGATTTGTATGAAAGAAGATTCAGCTGATTGGTAACAAGCAATTTATGTTCTGTGAATGTGATTTATCAATACTAGAACAACTGAGGCTGATGGGAAATTTCACAGTATGTGCCAAGATTAGATAAAACCAAGCACTTGTTTTGTTTGTAGGAATGTTAACGCTGCTAAACACTAACTTGTACATCGTCCTTCTTTTTTTTCCTCTCCCTGCTTACACCTTCTCACATTTTCTCCTCTTGTTTATTTTGTATATACATTTTACACAACTTTGATGTTTGACTCACTCAACTTCATTGCAACTTAATTCTTTCTTCAGAAAACTCAGAACAACAAGCACAGCAGCGCCATTTTATCATTCTAGTGTTTCCAAGTTTCTATATGAATATATCTATATCTCCCTTGAGTTCTGAATTAGGCCCGTATACTGAGAAGCTCCTCTGTGTGGCATCACTGGATCTGTCTGTGGAATTTTTGGCAATGGTGTTTTGAGAAATCATTCTTAAGTGGACAGTTGTCCAGTGTCTGGAAAAAAGTATGCTTGTTTTTATTGCCTCAGAATAAACAACTGTATGTGTTTCCATGAGCTTGTCTTTCTGGTCCTCTTTGCTAAATAAAATCTGGGTTATGAAAAAAGGGGAACGTCATTTAAAAAATAATGAGGGTAAAGACACTAGAGAAGCAACAGACATGATAAATGAGAAGTATTTCTTTACATTTAGGAAAAATATGGACGATAAATGATTTTTTTTTTACTTATATTTTAATACTAAGTCAAAACTAGTAGCACTTACTAAACTACACTTAATAGTTGTATCAAGATTTTTACATCGTTTATAAATGCTTAGTACTAATTATAGTACTACTAGTATATTTCATTATTAGATATCCAGGGGCTGACTTAACCTTAATTAAGTTAGGTAAGCAGCCGCTTAGGGCTCCGTGGAATTAGAAGGGTCATGACCAATGCCAAAAAAACTTCTATCAATCATATAGCTCTTTTATAAATCTGTAATCATATGTTGTAAAATCTGTCTTTAACTTTTCAGATTTTAATGTTAATTCTTCTTTTCAATACCGGGGACCCCCATGAATAATGTAATGTTCCTTCCGTACTGCACATGCACAAGGTATGTCATTGGGTATGAGCGCTTCAAACTGCCAGTGATCAGAGTAGAGGTAAGTAAAAAAATGCAGCTACTTCCACGATCCTGCTTTCTGGCTGAAACACCTGTCAGATGATGAGCACTGTGAGCTTGTTAAGAGGGCCTATTCAACGGCCGCCGATTCACAAACAGCAATTGTTTAATTCATATGAAAGAAATGTGATTAGTTTGAAGATTAGTTTGATTGTGAATTAAACTTGTTTAAATGTTTTTATTTTATTAAAATCTGATCACAAAAATGCCTATTTAACTGTACATAGTATGAGTTTGTAAATTTAATCAATTAATTTTTTTAGAATAAGAAGATAAAGTTCCTTTTAAGTAATAAAATTTATAAAATATTTTTATATATGTATTTAAATAGTTTTTAACATGCAGTTTATTTACAAAAAAATCTATAGATAAATAGAATTTTTGAGTTTCGATGAAAAGGAATTTATTTTTATTACTTTTGTGTTTTTATTTATTAGAAAAATGCTTAGACTAACAACAGATTAATCAATCTTTTCTATTGTATTTTAACACATCTTGACCAGACACATTCCTCTTTTTTACTGTGCTGCATACATCAAGGAACATGCTGACAAGTGGAAAAAGCAGAATAAGAATAAGTGTGGGGGCCTTTGTTTAATAGAAAGTCTAGACATGTCACAAGTTGTCATGATGCTTGTAGAAGTTGTGAAATATATTAAAGATGCACGTAATTGTTCAGTTCAGGTATGCAGAAAAGGGTTGCAGAAAGAGGAAATATGTCTGGGGGTACAAGAGCCAAAGGACTGCAGAATGACTGATAAGTGACGTTACACCAAAACTCCACCTGTTAGTATCAGTTGTGTATATATGCTGGGGTTAGGAAATGTAAGTTAGTTGCGAACCTCTTGAATGTAATTCTTGTATTGCATTGGGGTAACGTAACCCAGAGCTCTGTCCTCGAATTATTAATTTGTATCTAATAAATTATTAATATTTTTGGCATTGAAGAAAACACTCTCTAGACCTTATTGAACACGCATGGAATTGGCTTGATATTCCAACAATTACTTCGTTTTTGTACTGACTTAATCATTAACAATATTTTTTTTGTCAAATAAATGTATTGTAAATCTTTTATTTCATATTGCTTCTACAACAAATGCAAAACAAAACTGCCAAAGGTGTACATATACAAATACACAATAATAAAGTGTAAAAGCTATAATTAACTATGTTTTCCACAAATTAAGGGAGTTACAATAAGTTTAAAAAGCAAGTAACACATGTTCATTTATCACAAGTACACTGCAAGGCATTTTTGCCGTTTATAAACTACATAACTGCAGCGTAAATAAAATGAATTTTGGCGTGTATGTACCAATGACTGTAAAAAATATGGACGACGCGACAGCCCCTTTTGCCATTGAACGCCTTGAGGGCAAAACGCCTGCTTGACGGGCACAAACTGTCGCAAAAGACTGCTGAAATTGGAGCCAGACATGCGCAGAAGGACTGTCTGATGGAGCCAGAGGAGGAGCCGCGATAATGAGCGGAGTCGAGCTTCCAACCAAACGCTTTATGTAAAATCAACCACGCCCCCCAAACTTCTCACTGTGTCTGCCGGTGTCTGCACTATAACAAACGCTCACTGATGTAAATAGAAGCACTTACATTAAAAAAACACAATAATATACGGTTTAAAAACGGTGTGATGTAAGCTGTTAAACTTTAATAAAAGCAATACATGGTGGACTGCAGAAATAAACGATCTTTTATACACTCTAGCCTGAATATGAGCACAAATAATATATTATCTTATTGTTATATTTGTTGTTGGTATTTGTTATCTTCATAGGGGTAGAAATAACACTTGTAAAATATGAACAATAACATATAAACAACACATACATTTTTAGAAAGGTTTTTATTTTTAATTAGCCATCAACAGAACCCAAAATATAGCCTACACACCATAACGATTTACCATGCGGGAACAATCGTGCGTTTAGAAGATAAATACAGCAAGATTACTAAATATCAACAGGATATTTACACATCCCAACCCTGCAATTTGTCAATTTGTGCAAAAAAACTTTGCACTATTAATACAACGTCTATCTGCTGTAACATCACTAGTATATTGTTTATTCATTTTCGCTTGAATTGTTTATTTATTTAATTTTTTTGCCTCCGTTTTCATTTGGTTTATTCGATGCCTTCATTATATCTGGCAACGAGGAATTTACATTCTTTTTAATGTTAGCTGGAGTGTTCAAATAAAACGCCAACAGTAAATGATGTAAATAAATAATATCTAACATTTACAGCTCTATTAGGTTATATAAGATTCGATTTCAAGAACCTTATAATGATTTATAACAGCAAATTCAGTAGATCACTTAATAACATGCCAAAACTTAAAATGCAGAGACGTCCTGTAAAGCAAGTTCAAATAACCTTACAGGAGATCAACGTGGAGATTATTATTTAAACACAAAGAGAATTACTGCTAACGATCTCCTGTATACCCAGTACTTAAATGGGTTTATTTTATTGTGCAGTTTTATTGTCATTTTCGTATTTATTATTATTATTATTTAATACTTGTGCAATCGATACAGGTTTATTGTTATTTATTTTGTCCTTTATTTAAATAATTGCTATGCTGTTTGCATCTTTATTCAAAGGTTAAACTCAGTGATACACTTTGCGTTCACATAGTAGCATGCGTTTGTTGTTATATCAACAAAAATGGGTGTAATAACGTTAACAAATGTGAGGGTTTTATATAATGAAGATTCAATCGCGCCAGCTCCGGGCATCAGCGCATAACCTAGTCGCGGCGTCGCGGGCTGATTCCGGCTCGCATGCGGCAGCGCCTGCTCGCTCGGCCGCCGCATCTGGCTCAATTGACTCAGGCTGGAATCGGGCAGTGAGTCCAGGCATCCGGAGTAGGTCCAGCAGAGGTAGTCAGTCTGAGGGGTAAGTCTCCGGCAGGCAAGAACTGGCCCCAGTGTATTTTGCTATCTGGGTGGCTAGGCGTGTATTAGCAAACTAATAAAGCCCGAAAAAAGCTCTGACCTTAGCGAATAAACAGTGTTCCACCAGATCATGTATGTCAGAAACTGTAGTTTACTGCTGAACTCATTTGTCATAGTAAAATATCACAGAAATCGAGTAATAACACTTCAGTCTTCTGCCGAAGCTCAGACGCCGCGCTTTGAGAAACTGTCAATCACAGCTGTCAATCACGATGACACGCCCAGCATTAAATTACTGCTAAAAACAAACTGTTTACAAAAATGAGGATCTGCACCTATTTCAGCACAATAATCAGTGCCTTAATCGACCAGAACCATCTTTCGGGACATTTTATTGCAAGTGTAATTAATTTTTTTATTTGGGCTCAAGTCTCCTTCTTTAACACGGAGGAGGCGGGCTTTATGACTTGTACTGCAGCCAGCCCCCAGGGGGCGATCTAACGGCCGAGACCTTCACTCAAACGCAGGCTTGCGGCACACTTGGTATGTACCTCCATCTCTTGCCGTAAAATGTTCCCCACTGCTGTAAATGCCGTAAACACAAATCACTTGCGGTTGACGTGAAGCGTGGAGTTAGTTCATTAAACCATCTTCTGCTGAATATTTAGTTCATATTTCTGGCATCTGTTAGATTACAAAGATAAGAGGAATACAGTGACCGAATACGACCCGCAAGGATGTTTAAAAAGTAAGCTTGTGCCGTTGTCAACCTTCTAAATAGTAGCTAACACAAGTTAGCATTGTTACAGTAATGGAGTGTTTCATTAGCCCAGCAGCTTTGCCATCTCTGTAGAGGTAGAGAAATATCGCATACCATACGCTTATATGCTTTATATGGGAATGTTATTTAATATGTACTCTAATTCTGTGACCGAGACAGCAACATGATTAGCTATACTGCTAACCACTGTCACAGTTCTCTTTCATGGTTCACTAGTAATGAACCATCCATATCACTGTGTGGGTTTATATTTAGCTTTTGGTGGGAGTTCAACAGATGACAAAAACGGGGAACAAATGTTTATTAACTTGTAAATGTTTTTGTTTGAATATTAGATTATTAATATTTATGGAAATCCATTTTTTTTAATATTAAACATGTACAGGAAACTGTTTCACATCTATATTAGGTTTGTGTCTTTATTCTGTCATACTTTGAATACATCTGCTTGTGTAAGGATGGATATTAGATTTGCTCATTATTTCCTTTCTCTCTTCATAGATTTGATGAAAAGGAGAATGTTTCGAACTGTATTCAGCTGAAGACTTCAGTAATTAAGGGTATAAAGAATCAACTGTTAGATCAGTTTCCCAACATCGATGATTGGCTCAACCAGATAATGCCCAAAAAGGACCCTGTCAAAATTGTGAGATGGTAAGAGTTTTGGTTAACCCTCATTGGCCACTTTATTAGGTACACCCTGGAAGGACAACTGCCTTCATTTTTTATGGCATTGATTCTACAAGGTGCTGGAAATCTCACTTTTGATCTTTTCTTGCGTGTTACAATGGCTAGCTGCAGAATTTTCAGCTGCACACTCATGATGTAATTTTTCTGTAGATACTGTACTAAGATCTTGGTGGCCATTTAAAGATCACATGAAATAAAATGTAAATGTAGTTAGTTTTAATAATATTTATTATCTAGTGTGCTCCAAAACAGTGATAAATGTGTGGATCAACGTTTTGTTCAACGTTTATTTTTCACGTGACCACTTCATTTTCTCATCAAATCTTGACCAATCAAATGCTCTCAAGTGAAATGTCCTGCCCCCTTCAACATGCTTCTCATTTGCTTTTCATTTGATGCGCTTGAGGTCAACCACTCTCACTGGCAGAGATGTGAGAATTGAAACGCTATTAACTGTTTTTTAAAAGGAGGAGAGGAGCTACTCTGTGTCCTACTTTCTTTTCATTTTTCAGTAAAGATTATGAATATAAAAAAAACATTTCAAAGCACTTCAAAGGACCTTTAAAGGCGTACTTACCTTTTTGTTATGCTGGTTGAAACCATTTTCCAATCAAAACGTTTATTCCAAACAATACAATAGACTGTTGTACCTACTTGTTAAAATATGTAATTGCACACCTATCTCTGCGCACACTGTTTGGGCAGAATGTATTTTGTTTTCGGCACATTCAAACACTCGTTTAGACATAGAATGGCAGGCAAACATAAACAAACTATTTCCTTTTTTAAAGTTGGGTGAAAGTCATGGTACATCAGCATTTTCTCAAATACTCAAACCTGTCTGTCAACTATTTTGAGTGAGAACAACAGTGAACAAATGTATTTAGTAACACATGTATTTAGGCATGTGACTTTGTAAAATGTCAAGCTAATTTAAAGTATTTGGGGACAAGAAATTCTAAAATATGTAGCTTTAACAAAAATGAATTGTATTTTTTATTACAATGAAGACAGTGCAGTGTTTTACTTTTGATTACATTGTTTCATCGGATTACATTGTTATACTACATTTTACCTCAATAATGTTAGAATGTCCAGACAACCGTAAATCACTGTATATTTCATTTGTATCTTCTATTGCATTCATTTATGCTTGTAATTTGTTCATTATAGTTTGAATTCTTATCAAATAGAGTTATTTAAATCCACATGAAATTCCATTTTACCGCTATATATATATATATATATATATATATATACATACACACACACACACACACACACACACACACACACACACACATACATATATACACATACATATATACATATACAGTAGAAAATCGTTTTTTGCAATATCGTGCAGCCCTATATATTTTTTTTTTCTGATATTGGCTACATGAACCTAACTTTTCCAATTATCCTAGTTAAGCCTTTAAATTGCACTTTAAACTGGATACTAGTTTCATGCAAAATAGATAGTAAAATATTATGTGCTGTCATTATGGCAAAGACAAAATAAATTAGTTATTAGAAATAAAACTGTTAAGTTGAAAAATGTGTCTTTCAAAACAATTTCCGTTACACACCACTGAAGACATATTTGAAAAATATTTATAATTATTTTCTAATTATTTTTTAACCATATAATGATATTGAAAACCAAAACGATGAACCTATTTGACATCACAGCTGTCATATTCTATGTTTCCAGTCACGAGCATATTGAAATTCTTACTGTAAATGGAGAGCTGCTCTTCTTCAGACAGAGAGAAGGACCCTTCTACCCCACCCTCAGACTTCTACACAAATGTAAGACACTTTAATTTTAACACTAGCATGCTTTTTCTACAGAAGGAAATGTTCTAGAACAGTGTTTCTCAACCACGTTCTTGGAGGACCACCAACACTGCATGTTTTTGATATCTCCTTTATCCCTCACACCCATTACAGGTCTTTCAGTCTCTGCTAACGAGCTGATGATCTGAATTAGGTGTGTTTGGTTAAGGAGGCATGGAAAAATTGCAGAGCTGGCGGTCCTCTAGGATTGTGGTTGAGAAACACTGTTCCAGAAGACATCAGAAAACCACTTGTATTATACAAGTCTCACACAAAACCTGTTTTTTCATGTCTGATCTTCAGATCCATTCATCCTGCCACACCAACAAGTAGATAAAGGAGCCATCAAATTTGTTCTGAGTGGAGCCAATATCATGTGTCCAGGCCTTACATCACCAGGAGCCAAACTCTACCCTGCTGAATCGGACACAGTAGTTGTATCCTTCTGGCTGTGTTTTCTGAAAGGTTTTCAGCACTAACAGAATAGTTAAAAATGAAAAATAATAGTCTGTTTTTATTTTTTACCAATACAGCACTCTTTTCAGTTAAAAAAAGTACTCAAAGGCACCTTACAGAAGCCAGTTGCACAAACACAGGTAAAATATTGTAGTTTAAAAAAAAAGGATAATTATGACCTTTTTCCTTGAGTTCTGAGTTTGTTAAATTGATTCATTCATTCATTCATTTTCTTTTCGGCTTAAGGCTGATTTATACTTCTGCGTCAAACACCGGCGTATGCTACGGCGCTGACGCATAGCCCTTCGCCGTGGCCATCGCCGTCACTGACGTGCACCTCTCAAAAAATGTAACTACACGTCGCAACGACGCGTAGCGTAAGCTCTGTGATTGGTCAGCTTGGTAGCGCTGACGAGTCTGGGCGGGACCGAAAGCCGCGCGAATGGTGCGACGCCGCGTGAGCGATTGTTTACAAGTGTGGAGTACCGTGAAGGAGCTCCGGATGGAAAGTTTTGTTTTGTGTTTACCTCATAGTTAAAGTTGTTGCACGTTCGCCGGTTCCTGCCTCAAAATGAGCGAGTTTGAGCCACTTGTACATCCCGGAAGTGTTCAGGAAAAGCAAAAAAGTAGCGAAGGACCTCGACACAGAGGAACATTTACACCTCACTGCCAACTAGCGTTTCGGAAGTGTTAATGCAGACCGGCAGAGACAGCGCGCAGAAGTATAAATGCACAGCCACGCGCGTTGCATGCGCCGTGGGTTACGCCGGTCACCTGACACAGAAGTATAAATCAGGCTTTAGTCCCTGTATTAATCAGGCGTCACTACAGCGGAATGAATCGCTAATTTTTCCAGCATATGTTTTACGCAGCGGATGCCCTTTCAGCTGCAACCCATCACTGGGAAACACTCAAACACTCTCATTCACACACATAGACTACGGACAATTTAGCTTACCCTATTCACCTATAGCGCATGTCTTTGGACTTGTGGGGGAAACCGGAGCATGCGAACACGTTGAGAAAATGCAAACTTCACAACAAAAATGCCAACTGACCCGGCAGAGGCTCGTACCAGCGACCTTCATGCTGTGAGGCGATTGGGCTATCCACTGCGCCACCGTGATGCCCTGTGTTAAATTTGTGGTAATAAATAATAGTTCTGAAATTAGTCAGAATATTAAGAAAGTGTTTATAGTTGTTTTAATGTCTCGCAATTCTGACTTTTGGCTTTTGTGATGAAAATCAAAAATAAAAGCACATTTGGTCTGTTCATCACACAAAAGAATAAAAAAATCTCTACCTTTTTGATATTGTTGTCATAGATATTGCAATTCATTTATAATTTAGCATTTTAAAAGGACATTTTCAGTTTTAATTGTAATTATTCAAGTCATTTTTTCTTTTAATTTTTTTCTTCTGAATTTTATTTTGGATTGAGCTTTCACTAATTTTTATTAAATTTTTTGTAAAATATTCAGATAAAATTAGATTTCATGTTATTTTAGATTTTTCAAATGATATTTACCTTTCATTTAATCTTTATTTCAGCTGTAAACCACGATTTAAGCTTTTATTACTGAAACCACTGCTGTAAATCATACCATTTTTGTCATCTATTAATGTAATAGTTTTATGGCTGTTGCAGAGCTCAGATTGTTGTCCTTAAGTATTTGCTTTCAGGCCATAATGGCAGAAGGGAAGCAGCATGCGCTCTGTGTTGGAGTCATGAAGATGTCCGCAGATGACATGTAAGAGTTTTAATGCATAAATAATTTTCAAAGGGACATATTCTGCTCCTTTTTACAAGATGTAAAACAATTTCTGGTGTCCCTAAAGTGTGTATGTGAAGTATCAGTTTAAAATATCACACAAATATATTTTTTATAACTCTTTGAAACTGCCCTATTTAGGCTTTGATCCAAATTATGCCGTTTTGGCGACTGTCGCTTTAAATTCAAATGAGATTGTGCTCTTGTTAAAAGAGGGCGGAGCTATAAACTCCTTTGTGTCAGCATAGTGGCAGATTCAAAACCCTAATGGCGGACAGCTGCTTCTCACTTAGGGCTGTTCAATCTAATGATCGTCACTAATGGGCGGGGCTTTCCTACTCTGATTAACTTACAAAGAGAGAACGTCAATCAAAGTGTTTCTACAGAGTTTTTTTTTTTATCAAGTGTGTTTATTAACAATGGATTGAATACATTTTTACCAATAGAGGCTGGTTATTTTCACACACTGTTGCCACACAAATATGTTTAAATTTATTATAAAAGCAATTTTTGCGTAATAGCTGCTCTTTAAAATTTAAATCCATGCAAACTGTTTTGAATGATCAGTTTTTTGATTGCCTTGTGAATATATAGGATAAAACCCATTTAATGAGCACAAAGAAAATAGTGTATTAACTCAATGTAAATTTATAAGTTCTGCGACTCTGTATATGTTCTAGAAAACTAAGTTATTAATTTAATTTGACAACATTTTCTTTTCTCTCCTCACTGAACAGAGAGAAAGTAAACAAGGGGATCGGAATCGAGAACGTCCACTATCTGAATGACGGACTGTGGCACATGAAGACGTATAAGTAATGACAGACTTGAGGATGTGGACCCCTTGTCACCAGGCTGCCCGTCTACTGTTTACATGAATGGACTCAACTGTGTACCATGCCCAAAGCTTTGAAAGCAACTTCATTTTAATGCACAAATAAAACCTGCATTCAAGTCATTCCAAACTGACATGTTTATTGCTACTGCGAGAGATGCTTTTTGTCAGGTTGGCAGCTTCTGTTTATACAACAATATCTTTGTGCGTTTTTCAGTTGTCAGGGCAGATTATGTTTATTCATTTAAATCAACTGACTGACCAAAGAAGTAACACAATAAATCATCTCAAATAATTCTAGACTAAATAGTTTTATAACCAAAGGCACCAAATGGAGGACATCTACATATATCGTGTCACATACATGTATTTTAACTCTCAAAATTCCAATGTTGATTTTCCTTCTTTCTTTTAAATACTACTACTAATGTGCCTGTTGCTTTACATCCACAGATATAAAGCTTATGTCTTACTAAATCAGAAATGGAAAGTGTTTTGCTGCTGGTGTAAACATAAAAGTGCAAAGATTTTGTACATATCACATATTTGTTCCCATTTTACCCTGGAATGTTACATTTTTGATTATTTAGTTTCAGGTATTTTGAGGTAATTCTGGAAAAAGATTCAAGCTTTAACTAAGGGAAAGTCTTTGAGGAGTTGTGAAGGTGAGTAAATAAGGCATCACACTATAATAAAGCAGTGCAAAGGCTGAAAATGCAGAAGTAAAATCACAACTCATAAAACTTTTACAACACTTTTATATATATATATATATATATATATATATATATATATATATATATATATATATATACATACACACACACACATACATACATACATACATACATACACACACACACACACACACACACACACATATATATATATATATATATATATATATATATATATATATATATATATACATACATGCATACATACATACATATATATATATATATATATATATATATATATATATATATATATATATATATATACACACACACACACACAGTTGAAGTCATAATTATTAGCCCCCCTGAATTAATAGCGCCCCTGTTTATTTTTTTTACCAATTTCTGTTCTGTTCTGGGAAGATTGTTTCAGCACATTTCTAAGCATAATAGTTTTAAAAACTTATTTCTAATAACTAATTTATTTTATCTTTCCCATGATGACAGTAAATAATATTTTACTAGATATTTTTCAAGACACTTCTATACAGCTTAAAGTGACATTTAAAGGCTTAACTAGGTTAATAAGGTGAACTAGGCAGGTTACGGTAATTAATCAAGTTATTGTATAACGATGGTTTGTTTTGTAGATTATCGAAAAATAAAGGGGCTAATAATTTTGTCCCAAAAATTTTATAAATTTATTAAAAAAATTTAATTTATAAATTTTATAATTTTTTAAAATTTAATATCTGCTTTTATTCTAGCCGAAATAAAACAAGTAAGATTTTCTCCAGAAGAAAAAATATTATCAGACATACTGTGAAAATTTAATTGCTCTGGAAAATATTTAAAAATAGAAAATCTAAATCAAAAGGGGGCTAATAATTCTGACTTCAACTGTATATACACACACATATATATACAATAAATGTGTTTTTATATAGTTTATTTCATAACAAACTGTAAATAGTAATGCCCAGAATTAGGGCTGCATGATATTGGGAAATCTGACATTTTGATGTTTTTTTTATTTTGCAATATTTATTGTGATAGGGACACAATTTCAGCAGATGACTTAATATTTCTATTTGCAAAGAATTTATTATGTTACATTGATTGGGAGGATTCTGCAGTGGGAGTGCATCTCTATAAAATCCAATAAACAATATATAAATACAACCAAGAAAAAGATTGAAGTAAGTGAGTCTTACATTATTCAGTTATTGAGTGAAAATAAGATCATTTAAGAAAATGTGTAATTTATTAGGTAATGAATGGTACTATTTTTTATGCCTGAATGCTTTTAAAATCATTATACAGTCACAGGCATCAAAAACACATGCAAATGATAAATTATATTGCATGTTTTGCAATGTAACTATTGCAAATAATCATATTGTGATGCTGAAAAGATATACTGTGCAGCCCTACCCAGAATATTTCTTGTCTTTGAAAAGGCCTAATATTTTCTCAATCTCTCTGCATAAAGGCAAACAGTGACAGAATCACATTGAAAGATACATAAGAATTTAAATAATGTAAATTAAATAGTTTTTATTTTGCATTATGAACCAAAGTTAGATCATGCATTATTAGTGTGTTCTTAATTCTGGGGTTTAAATCTGTGTTTTATTATCAAAGTGTTGAGCAGCAAAAGTAAATCCAAATGAATTTTAATTCTGATTGCTAACAGTGTGATTTTCTGGTCCTGAAGATCAGCAGATATGCAGGCTGGGGAAGATGATGGAGGAAGAGGAAAAAAGGTAAATATGAAATTATTTGTATAATAAAAAATACAATTATCAATTTCTGGATTGCTGCTGACCAAAAACAGTTAAAAATAAGACACACAAAAAAACCCACCATATAGCATTTTTAGATTTTAGTTATTGCATGATTACAAAGAAACGACCGTTCAGGTGAAGAGAAATGATCATTCACTGCAGTCAGACAAAAGCTGTTTATTTAATGACTACAAAACTTAAATGACATGATATAGCTCAGCTGTGACGTCAAATATCTATAAAAAGGAAGAGGATGTACTGTTTTATGGATGTATTCTTTATTCACTGCAAAAAAAAAAATTTAATATGAATGAGTATTATGGAAAGACTTAAGGAGAACGAGTGTACTGATGATTACTAAATAGAATGTAAAAATCACAAACCAGTGTATAATACATCTAAATTATAGAAACACTATTTTGATATGTAAATAAATAGTTTATTCATTCAAAAGTTATTTCAAGCATATTTGAATCACACGTTTAAACCACATTTTCTTCAGTTACTGTTAATGATGATACAGACAGAGAAAATAAATTCCAGTTCTTATTTGACATTTTACAACCAAGAAAACAATTTTAAAGATCATAAAAACATTCTTCATTTTCATCCCTACCTGTCCCACGTAAAAAAGAAAAAAGGTTTGTAGTCTTTTAAGCTTAAAATGAACCATATTTAATGAGCAACTCATGATTTTACCTATATTCATTCATTTTCTTTTTTTGGCATAGTCCCTTTATTAACCTGGGGTCGCCACAGCAGAATAAACCCTCAACTTATCCAGCATATGTTTTTTACACAACGGATGCCCTTCCAGCTGCAACCCATCACTGGGAAACATCCACACAAACTCATTCACACACATACACTACGGACGATTTAGCTTACCCAATTCACCTGTACCGCATGTCTGGACTTGTGGGGAAACCAGAGCATCCGGATGAAACCCACGCCAACACGGGGCGAGAACATGCAAACTCCATACAGAAATGCCAACTGGCCTAGCCAAGGCTCGAACCAGCGACCTTTTTGCTGTGAGGCGATTGTGCTACCCACTGCGCCACAGTGACACCCATAATTTCACCTTCCAAAGCATATATTTATTTCATCCAGAATGGCCGGGATGTGCCTATTGATAAGTGTTTACAACTGGAATATTCTCTGCTGTCAATTTACCTAGTAACTGTGAACCAGAAGTAACATACTGTACCTTTAAGGAATATTGAAAACACCTGGACAAAATTATTAAATAGACAGTTTAATAATGTAGTTAAAAAAGGAATGTTTTCCTTTTGTTTGTCAGATACCAATGAAATCATTCCAGCCCACATGCCATGCCAGTAGATGGCGATGTGGTAGGTTCTGAGTTGTCATCAGGCTGAAAACTTTTCTTGGATGTGGCAACCCTGTCCCCAATAGTTTTGGTTGTGAAGTACTGAAACATGCCTATACGCTTGTTAAGTGTGACGTCACACCAAGCGGCTTCCGGGTCCAAGCGCTATATCAAACTGTATGGAGAGGCTCAAATGGTAATAATAAACATTTATGTCCTTGCCTAATATCAGATGGCCAAAAAATTATTATTATTTTTTTTAGAAATTGTTAAAATTTTGGTATTTGTGATGCAGCAAGCCCAGAGACTGTTGTATCCACTTTGCTTTTATATAAAATTCACTTTAATGTGTGATTTGACTAAAAAATGTCATAAACAAATATTTTCTCAATTCAAATGAGTAGCGGCTTGAAACCGGAATTATAATATCCATAAAGTCCATGATGCCACTGTTTTCACAATTGTTTTTGCCAAAAGTTGCACTTTAAATCCAATTAAAATAATTAGCTTTTTCATGCCCCCCAAAAAACATTGTCATGTAAATGAACAGTAAAAATGTGTCCCTCTCAGTTGCTGGAGGGCCAAATCCTTGCAGAGTTTAGTTTCAACCTTCTTTAAACGCACCAAATCCAGCTAATCAAGTCTTTCAGGATTATTTTACAACCACCAGTATGTGTTTGAGCAGGGCTCGAACTAAACTCTGATTTTGACACCCCTGATATAAAATATACATTCTCTTTTCCATTTAATTAATGGTTTTACAGTGGTAGAAGTAAATGCATTCATCCCCGGTTCTAATTACTGTAACTTGTGAAAGTGTAAAATAATCACACGTCTAAAAATGTGAACAGTGTTACCTCACGTGAACATCATCTAGAAATGACAGTTTTGACTTGGCATGAAAGCAGCTACTTTACCGACTTCTGAAAACAGCAGGAACTATAAATCTTGCCGCAGATTTACACAGATCTGATCCATAAATGTGAATCTAGCATTTTTATTCAAAATACTGACAAGTGCACACACATGATCCAGCACTTGACTTATTAGTATTAAATCATAATGCAAATCATTTTCATTTTTACCTTCACCAACTTCACAAATAATTCATCCCGCACCCAATTATGATCAACATTTCACTGCTGAGAGTCACAGTAAGAGTTTCAGAATCCACAAACTCCCTCAATCATTATCAGAGTCTTTCGGAGGCAGAAATGTCAAGGAATCGTGAAAGTCGTGTCCGTACGGTCGAAGTCTGTAGACGCCGTACATCAAGACCTGTATCTGACTCGGCGACATCCCAGCAAATGTGATAGCCATGTCAGAACAACAGGCCTCCACCACATCGCCCGGGTTTTGGCTGATGCTATCCGAAATCAAAGAGCTCACACTCTTCTTGTTAAAAAGCCCTTTGCCTTGGGCGTCCTCTCCGTTTTCAGCAAACACTCCGCTGTACTTCAGACAAGTGGCCAGTTGCTTTTCTTCAGACATCTTCCATAGAGCTCGTCCTCGCTCTGGACATTTATCTTCATCTTTAAACACCTCTATCAGCCTCCTCATCGCTTCATAACTCAACACAATGCCACTGTCGTACTCCACATAATCCAGCTCTCCAGACTTTTCCGTGTGGCCAATGTAAAACGGCTGGCTTGGATCTTTATCCAACACCAGATATTTGAGATTCTCTATAATAGCAAAGGTGGTGGGTCGCGCTATGAAAAACCAGTGCAGGTCTCCGGCATTCTCATAAGCGTGTTGAATGGCTTTGCGAAGCCTTGTCCACTCGTCCTGCTCCTGTAGGTCAACCGCATCTAGAGCTTTAGACGCCTCAGAGGTGTAAAACACAGATTTGTCGCAGTGTTTGCTCCAGGTGTCGTTGGCTGTCGCCCAGTGAACTAAAAGCTTTGGAGTGACCATGATGAGGCAGTAGACTCGAACCTGCATAGCGAACTCAGACATCTGAGACTCGGATAACTTCTGTAGCTCATCTTTGCTGACAGGTTTCAAATGATGGTGGAGGTGATTGTGACCTTCTGAGTGGGTTCCTGGATTAAAGGTCTCAAAGAAAGACATGATCAAGCAGAATATTCCTCCGAGGATCATGCCTTTCATAAATGAACTGCCCTCAGACATCATGCTGGAATGGAGTCGTCCTGTGATAGATTAAAACAACAATCAGACAGAACCGTAATGACAGCTCATGCATTAATGACATATTAAAAGCAGCAAAATAACTCTAATACTTCAGTTCTTTATTTAGACAACTCTTGGCTTTGGTATTGAGGTAAAGTTGGTTTTATATTCGCATATTGGTTCATTGACAACTTATGACAGGAAGCTTAACGTGGCTTATTGTACCTGAACATCAACCAGGGAAACCAAAACCAAAACTTATGTCAAACTTTACTTGTAATTAACCTGAACTACTGTAAAAAGAATGAGTCCTAATGACTTAATGCAGTGTTTCTCAACCAAGTTCCAGGAGGACCACCAACACTGCATGTTTTTGAGCTGATGATCTGAGTTAGGTGTATTTGGTTAAAGAGACATGGAAAAAAATTGCAGAGCTGGTGGTCCTCCAGGAACGTGGTTGAGAAACACTGGCATAATGTACCTTAACAAAAAGCAGGAAAACCAAATATCTATCAAATTTTATTCGTGACAAACACTGTGAAAAGAGTGAGCTCTAATTTTAGTGGAAAAAAATTATCACGTAATGCGTTTCTCCCTATTGAGTTAATTATAACAAGTGGGGCACGCCAAAAATCTATTAAAATTTACTTGTTATTAAAACTAAGTACTATCAAAAGATCAAGCCCTGATTCTGTAGATGAAGTAAACAACGTCATGTTAAGCGTTTTATCCCAATTTAAGTCCATTATAACAGCTTAATGTGGTTTAACTTAACATCTGGAGACAATCCAATTTTTATAAATATACTCCTGATAAACACTTTCTGCTGTTAAAATAACAAGCTTTTATTTTAGATTGAGGTAAAGTTAATTTTATATTTGCACATTCGCTCAGTGCCAACTTGTGACACAGTCCCTATATTGTTAACCATGGTACTTTGAATATTCGGTGTGAAATCGTATGTAAATAGAACTTTAAAACAACATTAGCACTTTTTAATTGACCGTGAACAGTGTTGTACTTTGATAGTCATTGGCTGATTATATGATTTCCCTATTTAGAATGTGCAAATAAGATTATATTATTAGGGGAAAAGTCTGAATGTGCGACTATAAAAACCAACTTTACCTCAATTTATTTTAATATATGAAGTGAACAATCTCACTTTAAGCATTCTCCCCATAGTCCATTATAAGGAAACAGCTTAACATGGCTTAATGTACCTTAACACTGACCAGGGAAACCCAAATTTCTGTCAAACTTTACCTGTGATTAACAATACTATCAAAAGAAGAATAAGGAAAGGCTTAAAGTAACTTAACAACCGGGGGAAACCAAATGTTAAAAAGGCTGTTAAAAAAATCTACTTTTATTTATGATAGATTAACCCTTGCTTTAATGGGGGAGAAAAGACTTAAAGTGATGTTTTTCCCTTTAGCTATGGGATTAAGACTTGTTCTTTTTACAGTAGTTCTGGTTAATTACAAGTAAAGTTTGACATAAATTTGGGTTTTGCTGGTTGATGTTTAGGTACAATAAGCCACGTTAAGCTTTTTTACGTTGAGTGTTTTAGAATGTCCCCTTATGACAGGGGGGTCCTGGACAGTTTAGCTCGAACCCTAATTAAACACTCCTGAACCAGCTAATCAAGCTTTTTCTAGATATAACGTTTCTAGAAAATTCCTGGCAGGTGTGTAAAGCAAGTTGGAGCTAAACTCAGCAGGACACCGGCCCTCTAAGATTATGTTAGGACACCCCTGCCTTATGACATACTTTCTATATTGTTTAATATGGCACTTTAAATATTTTGTGTCAAATCACATGCAAGTATGACTTCAGAACAACATTACCACTATTTAATTGACTGTGAACAGTGTTGTACTTTGGTCGTTAGCTGCTAATAAGACTTAACTCTTAAAAATTGGCCAAGAATACTTGTCTGAAATGATATTAGTAATGAGAAAGTCCTAATGTGTGAATATAAAACCAACTTAACGTTACACCATACACCATTGGCTTTTGTGACCTGCTAAGGCAGCCGGTCAAGTTTATCGTACTTTTAAGTAAAGCAATATTTGTGAACATCCGAATTCATCTACCTGCCGTGTAACAAATTTAACAGGTGACCAAAAGTGTACATTAAACCATTTAGATTGTTAAATTCGTTACCTTTTAACGACGAAGAATAGTGATCGCATTTAGACGCTGCACCGTCGCACTTAGTTCCGTATACACAACCGGAAAACAACGAACAAATATAGAATCTGTTCTGGAGTCAGCTCAACCTGTTTTGCTTCACATTTATTTGCATGATGTGTTGTAAGAAAACTGGTTACAGTCCAGTGTTACTGGATCTTAGATCACGGATGTTTAAGCGGATGTTTAATTCCCCGCGAATAGCACTCTGGGAAATGTATTTTTTCGGTGTAGTTTCGTTGTAATGAAAACCGATGAAAACGGTGATAAAAACTACAAACGTTGCTTTCCTGTCGGCGAGGACGGAAATGATTTAAGTGCTATAAAAGTTTTACAGATTATACAACCAAGTTAATATTTCATTCAGTCACAAGAATTTCAGGAACTGAAATAAATAAGGTATAATATAATTAAACAAACAGATAAAACTGTACTTACTATGTCACAAGGATAAATTAGTTAATTTTAATTTATAGGAAAATATATATTAAGATCTTAGAGGGTTTTTTTTTAGTCTGTCGGGCATTTTGTTTGCTTAAGGGCATTTATTTTTATTGGTCTCCTATGTTTAGTGTCTCCTATGTTTAGTTTCGCTAAACTAATGACAATGCAAAAGGTTTAGTCAGATATTGATGTGCCTCATTTTTGTTCCATCAAAGAATCCAGATAAAAATGTTTTAATTTCAATGAAATTCAGACAGAAAGAGCTATACATTTGAAAAATTAAATAGTGAATTAATTGTTATTTAAATTGTTAAATTGTTAAATTGAAACAAATAGTTTAAATAATTTATCATGAAATTTTACTTAAAATTATATTTCAAAATTCTTTAAATGGAAAACTGGTATGCTATTTTTTTTTAAAACTGACAATTAAAAAATATTTTTATAAACGTTTTATATTTTTCAATTATTTTGACAACTTTACTTTTGCATTTAATTATTAATTTGTAAGTAGTACTTAATAAAAGTTTTATTAAATAAAGCATAATGAAAATGTCACTATAAAAGTGTCTATATAAAATAATATTAGCATGGATTTACTTAATCCACATATAATTTACCTGTTATTCATAAAGAATTTCATATGTTGATTAAGGCCATACCTAATGGCCTTGCTCATTTAATGAAATGCCACTTATCTTTCGAAGTGATTGTTAAAAAAACCCCAAAGTTTATATTTCAAGAATAATGCGTTCACGACCTAAAATGTAGTATTAAAACATAAGAAATGTTTCCGTCAAAGAAAAGAATCACTCCAAGGGGAAAAAGTTCTTTGGAATTTTCTAATAGATAAAATCAACTTAAAAAACTTTGATCTTATCTTACAAAGTAAAATGTTATAAGGTAAAATGTTATAAGGACTTTAAACATTATTTAATTTTATAATTTTGCCTCGGTAACCTGTTTTTTATTTATTTAATTAGTAGTATTGTTTGTTTTATTTTATTTAAATTTTCTTTATTTCCTTGTTTATTATTGTGCTTGATGTCATTCAATGTTATGATCTTATATCTAAATCACACTAATATCTTTCATCTCATGATAATGCCCTTACAGGAAAATGACACCAAAACAACATTTTTTAAATCATCAATGTAGAAAGATGCTTAGAGAAAGCAGATGGTGCAGTTACCGAAGCCACCAGCAGAGGCCAGGCCGAGGGGTCAAAAAGATTTGGCCGGTTAGCATGACTCTGTTTTAGCCCTTGATAGCAGATGTCACTACTACCTACACCATCTGTTTCCAAAATTCGTCTTCTTTCATTTACATTCACTGAAAATGAGCCATGTTTTCTGACAAAATACTTTTTTAAGCATTCTTTCTTTAAAGTAATGTTGGTCTGTATTTATATATTCATGGATTTTTTTAATCCAGCCACTTAAATCGGCCACTAACTGAGACAAATAGAAAGACTCCCTGCTAATTAATATCTTTCTCTGCTATAGAAATAATCTTTGCTATAGCACAGCTTTCCTGCCCAGCATCTCTAATGAACTCCTACTCATAAACTTGCTGAACTACATCTCTCAAGATCTAAGCTTGAACAGCATTCGCTTACAGCATGTCCAAGCGCTTAGACCATTTTACATACTGAAGAGATTGCAGGCTGTATTTTTTATGCAAAATCTGAAGAGATAAATTACTCATGCAATCATCACTGGTGCATAAACAACTCAAAAAAGCACTTTTTGTTTCTTGGCTGCCTTCATTTCATGAATACCTCAAAAGTGATATGAGGGACAAAAAACATTAAAGGAAACAATAATAAAGAAAGAATCTGCAGCAGTGCTATGAATTAGTCAAAATAGGGGTTGTTTCGTCTTTGCTGGGCATGGTGAACATGAAATGCTGTTTCAAGGGAAAGCCTTTAGGAACACAATATTTGCATCAAAATCAACATTCTGGTTTGATTTTATGCACAATAAATAGACACAGGGCAACCATGTGGCTCAGTGGTTAGCACAATCGCCCACAGCAAGAAGGTCGCTGGTTCGAGTCCTCTCTGAGCCAATTAGCGTTTCTGTGTGGAGTTTCTTGACATCCTCATGTTCGCGTGGACCTTCCTCCGGGTGCTCTGGTTTCCCCCACAGTCCAAAGACATGCGCTAAAGGTGAATTGAGTAAACTAAATTGGCCATATATGTGTGAAAGTGAGTAGTGATTCCCAGTACTGGGTTGCAGCTAAAAGGGCATCTGCTGTGTAAAACATATGCTGGAATAGCTAGCGGTTAATTCCGCTGTGGCAACCTCTGATGAATAAAGGGACTAAGCCGAAAGAAAATGAATGAATAAATAAATAGACACAAAGGTTAAACTATACGTTAGTAAAAGACTATTTAGATAATATTTGTTTTTGTTTTATTATTATTATTATTAATATTAATCAAGTATCTAGTAGTTTTAATAAATAATTTAAATTACTTTTTATTCTATTCATATTTTATCTAGTGCTTTGTGTCTTTTGTCATTTTTATTTGTGTTATTTGTGTTGCTTTTGCTTTTTTAATATTAGTTATTCATTTTAATATTTTTAATTGCATAACTATTGTAGTTGTAGTATTTAATTCATAGTTTTAACTGTAGATTTTAAGTTAACCAAAACAATAATTAATGAAATAATTATTTAATATTTCAATTGGATAATAAAATCCTTATTTCATAAGCTATAATTGTTTTATTATTATTTTAAGTTAGATAGCTTTATGGTATTTAAATATACAAAAACTGTGTTTTATTATTTTAGTTGTAGTTTGCTTTAATTGTAATAATACAACAATACTGGACAAATCTAACAGCAACGTAAAACAAGGATTATTAAAGGTGTACACAAATAACTAAAATAAAATAAAATTAATAGGTAAGTTTTCTTTTAACTTGCTTTAAATATAATCTTCCATTAATGGTCTCAGAAGTATCTATATTTCACTTTTTTTTTTTTAAATGATTGCCTTCATGGTGGGCTTGATATTAGCATTAGAAAACCAAATTCCTTTGTTCCCCGTGCAGAGAGGCGCTGGCCCTTTAAGAAGAGACATTTCAATCTAGGCGTGTTTCCTGCTCCCGAACAGAATCCAGTCTTGCCTGCATCCTACGACGCGAAACTGGAAGAACGAATATTTCACAGGTTACCCGAAAAATTTCTTAATTATCGACACAGGTCACAACAGGGTTACTGAAATTTATTTAGTGTCGTTTCAAAAGAAAAAGAGACGGAGAATCCTTTCGGGAAAGACGCTTTTAACCAACCAAACCAATGACATAAATGTCAGTCGGTCAAGGTCCACTCACGCTCCAGATGTGTTCAGCATTTGCACGTTTATTTCACCTCAGCCTCGCTATTTGATCCGAAATCTTTACAATTTTTAACCAGGAACACTTTTATTCTGTGCCAGAATGGGATATCTTCGCTTTTGGAGGAGGATTTTGCTTTTTGGCATTTGATTGGGACTTTAAATAACCATGGATTTAAGTACAGATGATATGCAGATATGTAGATCAACGGACTTGTGATTTAAAAACAAACTAACATTGAAGATTCACCTGGAGAATTCTGCACAGGACGAAGAATTGCATTCCTGCTAAAGCTCTAGTGTTTCTTGATTGCTGATAACTCTTAATCTCAGGTTAATCATTCAGTGGACGCGCTTGTGCTTCATTTCAGGTTGAGTTGAACGAAGATAATTTGATTGTACATTCGCTACCATGTCGGCGGTGATGATAACGCGGAAGATCACTCGAAAATGGGAGAAATTACCTGGGAAAAACACCTTCTGCTGCGATGGACGGGTAATGATGGCTCGGCAAAAAGGAGTATTTTACCTGACCCTGTTTCTCATCGTCGGAACCTGCTCTCTGTTCTTCGCCTTTGAGTAAGTGCATGTCATTGGCCATTATTAGGATTATTAGACCTCAATTACACTGCTGACCACCGCGGCTGTCAGTCTGGAGTCAGGCATCTATTCATTCATTCATTACAAGAGAGCTTTTGCAGTGTACATGGCCTTTGTTCAGTACCATTGTAGGGTGTATTAAGCAGTATATATATATATATATATATATATATATATATATATATATATATATATATATATATATATATATAATAATAATATATTAAAAATAAATAAATAATGCTCTCCTGACATTTTAAAGGTCAAAATAAGCATTCTCTTCGATATGTAAAATGAAATCTAATTGGCATATTGACTGTAGCCTACAACATAAATGAGTTAATTTTATGATAGTAAATATCTGATTTAACCTTTTTTGTGAGATCTGATCAATTAATTGATAAAAACTGTTCACAGAATCTGAAGAAATAATATTTTAACTTATTTTTATTTATTAGTTGTTTGTGTGCTGTGGTTAGGGTTCTTTCATGTTTTAATGTGTTGCCAATTACAAGTTACCAGGTATTTTTAGGTAGTATGTATCCTGACTATTTGGATAACATTTTAGATTTTATTTGGATTACATTTGATTAATCTTGGATTAAATTTAGATTTTACCTCTCTCAGTTTGACCTCAGATCCATTAATAAATATTTTTCTTATAAAAATATTTTAATTTATCGAAAAATTATTATTTTAAATTATTTATAAATATAATTTAATAGAAAAAAAATGTGTGTGTATATATATATAGTGGTCTGAATAATTCACACCAGTTGAGTGAGTGATTTTTTTATTTTTTTTGTATAAATTACAATGGAAAATATGTTTACAATTTTATGATGATAGTTTTGTCAACACATACAAACTGCAAGTTCACTTGAATAAGTTGCATTTAGATTTAGATTTTTTTGTGATACAGTAAAAACATGTACTAAAGCAATATGTTCAAAAATATGTTTTTGTCAAATCACATAATGAAACTGTGATATCAGAAACCATGTAGGCATGGGCCGGTATAAGATTCTGACGGTATGATAACCAGGGATAAAAATATCACGGTTTTACGGTATTGGGATCATTGTTCTAAAATAAATAGTAATACGTTTATAAATAATAATTTATTGTAATAATAATAATATTTAAATAATAAAACAACTTTTCCCCCATTCAACACAATATATTTTATTTTAGGAAACATTTAAAATATTTTGAACCAGTAGCTGTTGATGTAGACGTTCCTTTTCTGCTGAAGATACTGTTGCCATAAAAATGAATTAAAATAGATAAAAAAAAACTTCAACCTTAGGATCGATATATTAGAAAACATTGGTGGTTTTAAAACCATGCAAATATGCCATGATGAGCATATAGTTTTGCTCTTCTTGCTGTTTGCCTGAGCACCCATTTAAAGTGATATGCGTGCTTTTGTGCATTCTTTTCATTATGCTATGATGTGAAACAGCTGAATTACTTTCCTAAAATCAGCAAATAAACAAAGTCACTTTAATGATTCGGACTTTGCATCGCTATATGACAGTCATAACCACCTGTAAATGATTTATGTTGATTCTTAACCTCTGAAAGCACTGGTTAGTTCAATAACTGAGTACTTTTTGCTACAAAAAATGGTTTATTAATGTTACCACCTTTTAAAAGTCAATCTGGTTTCATGAGCTATGAATCTTTTTAAACATTTCAATAAGTCTGACATCATACATCACATTTCCGGGTTCAAATGCTTTATTACATGGCAAAGCAAACAATACACAGTGCTAATATACACTCACAGGCAGTAGTTTACACTTTGTGTTTTTAAAAATGAGTTTTAATGTGTTATATGACTACACTGTCATCATAAATGACTGTCGAGACCATCCTGTATTTTGTTAACATTACAAGGCCTAAAGGGATAGTTCACCCCAAAATAAGTAAATTATGCCGTCATTTACTTATTCATGAGTTTCTTTATTCTGAATAACACAAAATAAGATATTTTGAAGAATGCTGAAAACCTGTTACCATTGATTTTTGCTCTGTTTTTTCTACTATGGAAGTCAAGGGTTACAGGTTTTTAACATTGTTCTTTAGTGTTGCACAGATTAAAGAAACTCAGAAATGTTTGGAACCACATGAGGGTGAGTGAATGGAGTAAATGTATTTTTTTTGAGTGAACTATCCCTTTAAACTTATAGTACTCATTAAGGCATGACTTACGAATTGGATTTACGTTTAATCATTTGATAGAAGCTTTTATCCAAAGTGACGTATACATAAATCATTAGAATTAAAGGAACAAAATAAACAAAAATATGTAAAGATTGTGATAATTCCTAAATAGTTTATCTAATTAGCAATAACCATTTATATATAAAGTTGTTATTATTATATACAACATGTATATAATGTTTCAAACATAATATTTGTTAATACTAAACTGTTAATGGAAGATTGTAGTATTATGTAAGATTTTAAAAGACCATTTGCTTGCTGCTGGTTTGGAAACAATGAAGAGCTGTGTCATCTTTGTTGCCAAAACACATTTTCACAACAGCAGATTTCCGTCCATGTTGATGGAGCTGGATGTGCTTCATGTTGGATGCGATCTCTGTTGGGTGGATATAAAGTCCCATGTGCGGACTATGACGTCTGTGGTTGGCGTTTCCTGAGACTCGAGTGTTGTGTCCTGCCTATATCTAGGGTCCTCCATTAGGCTTGTTCATCAGCGAAGAGGAAACGATTCCCTGTCCCTAGTCAGAAACTCTGTCATGTGCACAGCGACTGGCACTCGCTGCACGCCATGTTCATATCACTGTTACTGATAATTAGTCCTCATGGGGCAGACATATTAGCTAAGAGACTGGGCTGCAAAAGTGGGTTTCCAAATTGTTTATTACATGACAGGCTAATCGAACAACTGAGACGTTTTTTGGGCCCTTGCCATTTTGTTTTTAGTTTGTCTTAATTTTTTTTTTATATGCATTGCAGCTTGCATGAATGCATAATGTCTGCAGATATCATCTTTATAGACTGAAGTTCACATTGGGTTTGAATGTGATGCTTTGCTAGAAATATTTTATCAGCGAGTCTATAGAGTAGATTTTATTTATCAGCTCTAAATATCACAAAAGATCTACAGTTATTCCTATATTCTTCATGACATCTATAGTGTCTTAAGTTTCGAGAGGGGTCTGGATGGAGACCTGGTCAGGTGCAGATGCAATCTGAGCTGCATGCAATGCTTTTTAATGGGCTCAACTGACCCCACCCCTAACCCTACCCCTCACAGTGACATCACTAGCTCCATTGAGTTCATCGTGTCTGACATTGCATCGCTGAAAGATGCAATCTCAGCTTGCATCATAAAGGCTGGATCCAGATACTATTGTAAGTTTCAGTATTGCTTTTTTATTTTATGTGCACCAGGGCTCTACGATATTGGAAAAATCTAAAATTGCAATATTTTTTTATTTTGCGATATGAATACAATTTCACTAAATATCATATTTGAAAAGAATTTATGTTAAATCAATTGAGATGACTTTGCAGTGGGAGTGCATCTCCATAAAATCTAATAAACAATCTATAAAATTTTTAGGGTCCCCTGACACGTTTTTGCTGTGGTCTGTGCTATTTGCAGTGCATTTTTGTTTTTGCATGTTGTGAGTATTTACCTGCATAGCAATCTACAAATACAACCAAGAAAAAGATACAATTAAAATAAAGGGTTTTATAGTTTCACAAGTCTAACAGTATTCAAGTACAGTAACTGAATGATTAAAAAAAAAAAAAAGAACTGTAGGTAAGGTCACAAATGGTACAATTTCTTATGCATGAATGCTTTTAAAGTCATTATACAATATATCACAGGCAATAAAAATGCATGCAAAATGATAAATTATAATACAAACTCAAAGTTGCATATCCTGCAATGTAACTACTGTGAATGTTCACATTGCGATATCGATGCTAAAACGATATATTGTGCAGTCTTTTAGTGCAGTGGTAGGGAACATATGGTTTTCGAGCCAAATGTGGCTCTTTGACCAAAAATATGTGGCTCTCCAGCTGTCTTCCTTCAATAAAATTTTATTGTTTAAAAAATTTATAACAGTCACTAGAAATCTATTTATCGAAATTACAATTCCCTCTTTTTATTGTAATTTTTCACAGCAAAATTAATAAGAACTCTGTTAACAATAAAAGCATGGTCTTTCTTCATTCATGGACTTGCTCAACATGTGATGCTTCATATTTGTTTATTTTTGAGTTGTGCATGGACATAAACTAAGATTTGTGTAAACGTGTAATATTTATAGTAGTAATACAGTAGCAAATACATTTTTAAAGAGGCATTTTGAGATATACATAGATCCAAATGGCTCTTTAAAAAATGCATTTGCTAAAAAAAAAAGTCAGAAATAGCTCTTTGTTGAAAAAAGGTTCCCAACCCCATAGTGCATCCTTATCCTTTTCATTGTATATTTTAGTGATCATTTTGAAAATTTATTAACAATATTTTGTCCAAGTGCCAGTTAAGCATATCTTTATATTTTCCTGGTTAACAGGTTTACATTTTAATTGCAAGCCTTAAAAATGTAACTGTTGTATTAAACATTTTAAAATAGTATTTTAGCACATTTAAAAAAATAATAAGCTAGATTTGAGGAGCAGCATTTTTCCCCATATTTTCTGCATTGCAATTTTTTTGTAATTATGAGTGCTGGTAAATAGATGTTTTATTTGTATGTATCCAGTGAGGCAATTGCATCTTTGTGAGTAGAAGCAGTTTTCGTGAGACAGCACAAAAAATAAAAATAAAATAAATAAAAAATAATGCATCAAAGTTAATTTGTTTCTGACCCTTTCATTATCCACTGTAATAATAATAATAATAATAATAATAATAATAATATTATTATTATTAATAATAATAATAATAATAATAATAACAACAGTAATAATACTAAAAATAATAATAATGATAAAACTTCTTAGCTTTTAGTAAATTGAAAATAATAGACTTATTTTCATTTAAAACACATTGCATTATGTAAACAACTTGTAAAAGCATCAGGACTGGTAAAGAAATTGGTCATTGAAAGCAAAAATATGCTGCTTTTATAAAGATTTTTTTAAACACAGATAATCTGGTCCCCTGTTGGCTTCTGTGTAGCTTTTTTAAATTCAAGCTTGAGGGTTATTACAGAGTATGAGATTCCAGACGAGATAGATGGTGTTTATGGAAATGCATTGCTTCCAGTTGTTTTGAATTCACAGGGAATTATTTATGGAGAATTGCTGAATGCTCACACTGTTGTGTTCTTGTAAGCCTCTGTGTCTGTGGGGCCTGTGTCTGGACATTTCGTACAAGCACAGGGCTGATAGCAGGGCTGATCTTTGTACTTTTCATTCTGTAGTTCGTTTTCTGTTACTCTCTGCTTGTAAAGAATAATGTATTTACCCTCGCCATCCACTGTGTTCCCATGTTTGCTAAAGATAGCTCCATTTTATAAACATCTCTATTATTTTATGTACATATATATATGTACATAATATAAGTGATTATATATGTAGGGAATTATTTCCCACTTTCCCTTTAGGCTCTATGGTCAAGTTGCAGTGCAGTGAGATGGAATTAATTGTGTTGGCTAGAAAATGGTAAAGAAATATTCTCTGTGTGTGTGTGTGCACGTGTGTGCGCGCGCGTGTGTGTGTGCATGTGCGTTTGTCAGACATATTGATAATACTGCTTGTACTATAGCTAGAAGTTAGTCGATCCACTATTGACCGAAGAAAAGAATCACTGTTTTTGGTTTATTTTTTTTATTTGATCTGATATGAGTTAGATATAAAATTTTATATTTTTATTTCAGTTTTATTTTAATTAACCACAACTACCACACAGTCACTTCTGCTATACATTTTATGGAGGAGTGTAAATGTTGCAGTTATGACAGAGTTAAATGTGTTCAGATGAAGAAAAAAAGACGAAAAATCACTTGATCACGTTAAAATGACAGTTAACATGAATGTATTTTTACACATTTATTCACACGTTTGCATTACTGAGAGCAGGAAAGAGACAGGCTGCACTGGTGAGTAGTATCTTTATAATATTGTTTATTAAAATAAATGATCAACAAATGAATGTCTCAACAGCCTTTACAAGTAAATCTGAATCTGAATTCCAATTAGAATAATACTACAAACTATAAAATACTATTCATGAAAATACCTAAATAACAGACAAATACAAATGCCCAACACAAGCGAGCCGCGCTCCAGACCAGATCAGCTTGATGATGTATAATGTCCCTGACACCGCCTGTAGTCCCATTCAGCAACTTGATAGCAACCGTCTTTTTAACGAAGTAAAACCGATTTAAAAATTCAAGAGTGTGCTGTAACTGATGTGTTTTATGTCATAGAACAAAACGTGAAAGTATCTTGAGTTTGTGTTTGCCACAAACCTTATTTAAGGGATTTTACTGAAATCCCATTCAAGAAACCCCATTCACTTTGGAACGAGGGAACCGGAACTACTAAAATGCTATTTCGCTTCCGGGTTTTTGCATACAAATTGACATCTTAGTTCCTCCACTCTATTAAGCATGTTCACATTTACAACAGTTTTACTGACAACAGAGTATAATAAAATCAGCTTAATAAATGAAGTTGTTGTCTAAGCAAAAATTAGGTTGGTTTGTGCCTTAGCAATTTATAAGCTTGCACAGATAAAGGAAGATATTTAACACCTATGCTGGACCGCATGCATTGTTAGAAATTATTGGGTTAAATATAAATCTAAAAATAAATGCATCTAAACACAATCCTTTTTTGCAGGTCTTTTGGGTAATAAAACTTACATGCAAACTTTATCCTAAACCCTTCTCACTAAAATGCTTCTATACCAGTGAAGTTGTTACCGTTACATAATAGCTCTTGGTCTTGTAATCAGATTCTGTTAATTGTGTTCACCCACTCATTGTTTCACATTAGATGTACATAATTCAAGTTTCACTTTGCCTTTGTCTTGTATGTTTGCTTTGTTGCTCAGCAGTTAAATGTCTATACATTTTGGGTTTATCAAAGAATGGTGGATAGTTACTCACGTCATCAAGTATATGATAATGCTTGTGGTCATTTTTACTGTTTGTGTGTGTCGTGATTAAGCAGAGAAGCCTGTTTGTCCTTTTGGATTTTTCTGTTCCTTTTTTATATCAGTGCAAAACTGGCTCTTTGGCAAATATGTCTCCATGAGGGATTAGGATACTTCTTTTTTTGGCAGTAATGTATTTTTCATTTAGTTTGTGAATCACTTGCTTTCAAATTGGCAAACACTTTATGACAAATTAAGAGGCTGTGCATGAAATTCACAACACACTGCAGCAGTTTTATACCTGTGCAGCGCAACTGAATTGTCCTTTTGTACTTTATACACTTGTTTTGTACTCTAAGCTTTCCTGCCATGCCTTAACACAGTGATTAGCCACCAATGTCTTGCAAACCATTACCCAGTTTGTTACTGTGCTATCATCACATTTTGCAAAGCAAAACTCAAATGGATGACGTGATCGTTTGCATGTTTTGAATGCTTTTTTTAAAGGCCTGTTGCACTAAACAATTTGAACAGGGTTGCAGAGGAAGTTTTTGGGTTGACAAAACCAAACAAATTCAACCTGGTTAAGTGATTTCACAATGCTTGATCGAGACTTTAGCTGCGGTCACACTTGACTTTTCTTTTCTCCCCATAGACTTTCATTCATTCATACACGCGCAAATGCATCAGACTGGAAACGCGGGGTCATGTGTCAAGTATCGCTGGTTGCTGCGGTGCAAAGTTCAAGCTCGGTGAAGTCTGACCTGTGAAATCGCATCACTTGACTGCGTGAGACCAATCGAGGGTCAAAACATGACCTCTCTGGACAGAAATTTAAAACATGAAGCAATCACTAGCTTTTTAAAATGTCTAATCATCTTGTTTAATTCCGCCCCTTTTCGCATGCTCAAACTCTAGTGTGATAGCAGCTTTTCTCTGTTGTAGCTGCGGTCACACTAGAGTTTGAGCATGCGATATTCTATCTTGCGGCAGTTCACCAAGCTTGAACTTTGCACCGCAGCGACCTGCGAAACTTAACGCATGACCCTGCGTTTCCGGTCTGACATTCGCGTGCGTATGAATGGAAGTCTATGGAAGGAAAAGCCCAGTGTGACCGCAGCTTTACTCGTGATGAACTCTGGATTGCATGCACCTGAAAGTAATGCAGCAAACAACCAATCACACAAGTCACTCAAGAGTGTCAGTTTGATTCATTTCTTGCAAGTGATTGAGCAATTCACTTCTCTGTTGAAGATTAGGAGATATCATTATCAAAAATATAATTAAATGCAATGCATTCACATGACAGAAATAAACACTGCTAATGTAGCAAAAGTCCATATTATTATATCAGTGCAAATCAGTAAACTAATTTAATAATGTAGATTCACAGACAGCTCAAAAATCAGTCGTTTTAAAAGTTAAAAAGAATTTATTTTGAAGCAAAAAAGACGCACAGAAACTAGAAGTGGCTTTATTGCATAATATATGCCCCTGCTGACACTTCCCACAGCTGATTGGTCCAGTTTAGTTTTGTTGACAAAATCCAACACAGCAGCTTGACCCTGAAAGTTTGCTCAAATTAAAACACAGACTTTCCTTGGTAAAAACCCAAACAAAAAGTAAAACATTTCTTAATTTTTGGTGTCATCTGTCTGGGAATGGAAAGTTGATTTAAAAAGGCAATATAGCAGTCAAAATAAATTATGTTACAGTGCGAGAATGTTTAAAATAAGAATCAGTGTTGCATTGTGTGCCATGAAGGTCACTATTATGGTTATAGTAAGGTTTGTATTATCATATTTTTACTTTGCATAGGGATGGGCAACTGAGTTTCTAGAAGGCCATTGTTCTGTTTTGCTCCAACCCTAATCAAACATATCTGAATAAGCTAATAAATGTCTTTAAGATCACTAGAAAGCCACAGGCAGGTGTGTCTAAGGTTGGAGCTAATTATATGGATACATAGACAGGATATGGCAGATTTTTTTTTCTAAAGTGATTTGCATTGGATTGGGCTAAAGTTCCTCTGGATCTTTTGTTCTGCAACTCACTGATGGGTGAAATATTCTATACAGCATCATGAATAATGTTGTTTTTCACATTGGATATGAATAGTTAATTCAAGTTAATATGAATGCAACCAATGGGTTCAACAAAGGAACATACAATCATTTAATAACCCCTGAGCTCAAACATGACATCTGGTCATTTTGAGTTTTTGAGTGGAGCTTTTAATGCTGCACTCTACTTTAAATGTTTTGATGGGTTAATGATGGTTGGGTTTGGTATTAATTGCCAGCACTATTAAGTGTTTAGGTTATTAAAATTGAATGATAGAAATTTAATGAATCAGGCCCTTTATACAGAGTTTCTGCTAAATGATAAGGGATAGACATTTAAAAAAATTCTACATCATGGTGTTAAGTGCACATAGAAAAAAATATAAATATATTTAATAAAATCACACACAGAAATCCATCTTATAGAAATATGATATCCACTCACTTCATTATGATGCATGTTTATGCACTAAAAGGCTTTTCTTTCTTTGTGTGCACAGATTATTTTCACCAGAGATGAATTAAACAACATTTAAATCGATAAAATTGTTGTCAAACTATCAGGTTTGCATTTCAACAACTCTGATATCTATTGAAAGAAGATCCCAGAGATAACCACTATATGTAAAAAGAAATGCAGTCAGGTTGGGTCAGACTCTCGGTTCATCCTGTCTGTTTCAGGTCGGGTTTAAATAAATAAATTAAAAACATTTATGCACATTTGGTTGGGTCAGTAGTGATTCGAGTTAATTCGGTTCAGGTGTGGATTTTAGGACCTTAGAAGAATATTGGAGCTCATTGCACAATAATACTATGCATCTGTGGCTATTTAGAATTTTTGAATACAGTTGATGTCAGAATTATTAGCCCCCCTGTTTACTTTTCCCCCAATTTCCGTTTAACAGAAAGATTTATTTTCAACGCATTTCTAAACATAATAGTTTTAATAACTCACTTTTAATAACTGATTTTTTTTTATCTCTACCATAATGACGGTAAATAATATTTTACTAGATATTTTTCAAGACACTTTTATACAGCTTAAAGTGACATTTAAATGCTTAACTAGGTTAATTAGGTTAATTTGGAAGGTTATGGTAATTAGGCAAGTTATTGTATGACGATGGTTTGTTCTATTGACTATCGAAAAAAACGTAGCTTAAAGGGGATAATAATTTTGACCTTAAAATGGGTTTTAAAAAATAAAAAACTAAAACAATTAAAACGTATAAGAATAGAAAAACAAAAAATATTATCTCCAGAAGAAAAAATTAGACATACTGTGAAAATTTCCATGCTCTGTTAAACATCATCTGGTGAAATATTTAAAAAAGAAAAAAAATTAAAGGTGGGCAAATATTTCTGACTTCAATTGTATGTACAATATAAATTTGTCTTCACTTTTGTTTGTGACTAAACCAAATTGACGCAATTTATCTGCGTTTTGTTTTTAGACATCATTTGTCTTTTTTTTCTCCCCTCATTATGCTTTCCGGTGGCGTAGCGGATGTTTGTGCTGAGCAGTATCAGTAATGGTAATTGTCAGGCCTCCCTGCCCCCACCGATCTCCACCTAGAGACCAGCCAGACCAATGAAGCAGCTCTATCGATTTAACAACACACAGCTAAAGCCTTTTCATAGCCAGCCATAAACACTGCAGTCGTGCTCCATGTTGCCTTAACTGTGGAAAACACCTCTTTTCACCTTGTTCTCTGTGGAGCAGCGTGTAGAGAATACACTAAGGACAGGCTGTGAAGGCAAACAGAGGGGCGGAGATGCTGTAACACAGAGACAGGAGTGCCTTTGAACTCCAAAGGGTGTGATTGTTTTAATATCTCGGTTTATAAAACAAGAAAAATGACTTTGTAAAACCCTTACTAACACTACTAATAAACCCTATTTGTATTTGGGGAACAGACAGTGTTTGGTTCATTAATGAGTGTTTTTGATGGTGTTTTGAATGACTCATTTGGTGTGATATTTCTTTTTATTCTTAAATCAGAATGATATAATTGATGATTTTCTTCTGATCCCTTATCTTTTAAAGAGATTGTTTACCCTAAAAATCTGTCATTGTTTTTTGAGTTTCTTTCTTCTGATCAACACCAGTAGATATTTTAAAAATTGTTGCTTGCTGTGCTCCAGTGACTTCAACTGTAATTTTTTCAACTATGGAAATATTCTTCAAAATATCTTATTTTGTGTTCAACAGAAGAAAGAAACTTGTTTAATGTTTAATTATGAGGTAGATTATATTTTGTGTGAATTATGATTTAGACTGTTGGCCACCAGTATTTTGGATAGGTTTTTGGTCAGTTGAAAAGCGTTGTAATATTGGTTATAGCATGAAAAGGGCTAATATTTCAGACCGAATTAAATGATGTCTGGTAACATTTTTTTTTCTGAGTAAAATAATTAAAAACTTTTATGATAAACCAACTTTCATAAAGCAACTATGGTTTATCAAAACAACATTAATAGTAAAAATATTTGGCCTGTTACATGCCAATTGGAAAAAAAAATCCAAGCAAAAGTTTGGTTGAATCTATTAGACTATGGCTACATTCACACTGCGAGGCTAGTGCTCAAATCTGATTTTTTTTTTTCTCAGATAGCTGTTCACATTGTTGTTATAAATGTGGCCAATGTCAGATTTACAGTGTGAACAGATTATGGTCCTAAACTGACCCGCATGAGTAAAAGTACAACTACGCACGACACAAAATATCTAAATTTAAAAATTATATAAATATAATTATGGACTTAATGTACACGAAGGGAATGAAGCAGTTGGCAGATTATATTTAATATGATTATTGACTTTTTCAAAGACAACTGTTCTGTTTTTAACGAACTGTAAATTGTTGTTTTGCTAGTACTAATGCGCATATCAGTGTTTGAAACCTAAAACATTGTTTGCAGAGTCTGATAACCTAACCTACTGTTAATTCATTTTAATTTCTTATAAACAACGTAGGCTCCAGTCAAAACTCATCAAAGTGAAACTGAAATGTTTTCGATTTTGTCCTTAACAACAACAAAAAAGAAATTAAAAAGAGCATTAACCTCTTACATTTGGTTTTGCTAATGTATTAATTAAGTGAAATATAACTTTCATGTAGGCCTATGCATTTTATTTTTCAAATACAATTTTATTATGGTGGTAACCTTTTTTTTGGTTACAGGCTAATGGTTAATGTTTGGTTGACAAGTGCCAGTTGTCATTCAGAAAATTTTAAAGATAGATTTTTGGGGTAAAGTATTTGCCTTGTGTGTTTTTCTGCTATGCCACTGAGGAGTAGAGGATGTTTGCAGAACGAACCAGTACAGAATAATGGAAAAAAAGTTTGCAAAACTCATATTAATACACATATTAATACATGACTGTTCATACAATGTCAGATCTGTATCGCATTTAAGACCAAGTGGCACAAATCAGAATTGAAAAGATCAGATGTCATGCGGTTTGGGCTGTTTACACTGTCATGACAAAAACAGAGTCAAATGTGTGCAAAAAAAGCTGATTCGGGCCACATTTGCCTGCAGCGTGAATATAGCCTATGAAAACAAATTATATTAGTCTCATCCCCTCTTAATTTTTGGCTGATCCAGAAAACACTCATATCCATGATTCACAAGCCACAATTTGATCAAAAGCATGAATTTTGTAAACCATTTAACTACCAACACTGATATCGGTACTGATTTTGACATTAAACAATTTGCTCTTTATAATAGTTTAACCGTACTCTCGCTCCATCTTTTTCAGTTTTTGTACATAGTGCTCCTTTTACAGTGATCCAACTGCTTCCCACTCTGCATTTTTTGGCACTTGAAAATCCTGTTCTAAAACTGTCACATTGCGGAAGTCAGAAGCTTCGCAAATAGGACTTTGTCTTGATTTTTAACAATAAAGAGTTGATTATGTACGCCTAGGCACAGTACTGTGTATTTAGCTTTTTTATGAACGAAGCTGGTAATTATGGTGGTTAAATAGCCTTGTGCATCTTCAGTGATGAAAACAGAATCTGCACTAATAGGGCAGCTGCTTATCTCTGGTATTGATTATGAGGAGAGAAAGAGAGAGAGGTCACATTCAGCACTGCATCATGGGTAATATCCGGGAATCACAAGGATGTGATAGGAACTGATGATGGAGTAGGTCCTGGATGCTTCAAGTCATCCACACACACACACACACACACACACACACACACACACACACACACTTCTCAGTTTTGCTCTACTCCGACACAGCTTTCACAATAATAAATGTATTTCCCTGCAGCATTCTGGACCGTATCTAGGCAGTGGAAAGTTTTATCGTATGGCTCTGCTCTGCTTTTTCGCTCCTCTTTATGTTTTCTGGTCTCGCATTTTAAACAGATCAAACTAATCTGACTCGTCCCACAGGTAGAATTCCAGTGTATGTATGGCTGTGGTTGGTATGTGACACACAGGCGTGTGACGCAGCTAAACGTTCACCATGTACTAGTCTGACTGGAAAATTGTCTTTCTGATGCTAATATCGTTTACAGCTTCATTGTGCTGTTGTGTGCAGATTATTAGTACATGTTATAAGGGAAAACCCACAAGGCTAGTGTGGACCGGTTAAACTGGTGTTCTAGTTTGCATTGTAGGAGGATTAGTTTGACACGTTAACTTGTATATAACTTTATATCCATATTGTATTTCAAGTGTTTTTTGTGAAGTGTATCTACCCCAAAGCATTGAAAGTGAAAGTGAAATGATGCAGGATGTGCAGTTTTAGAACAAAATATGAAAGCAAGTTATGCTAATGAGATGAGTAACTTTCAAGAAATAAACACTTAGTGTTTCTGAGTACTTGTACATTTATTTACTTTTTATTTGTTATTTGTGTGAAAAATAGAATTAGGACATCCATTTATATTAACTAAATGCATAGTAGTGCTCTATGCTATGCATAATCAAATGATTTAATGTATTAGTGTCTGTGCATATTGAACCACAAAAAAAAAACAATGGTTCAGTTTCTGCCATATTCACTTTTATTCAGTGTCTTTCATTTCACGATAACTAATCTGACAGTCTTTTCACAAGCATAAAATACACACCAAATCTCAAGCATCTTCATGACATTGAAAAGCATTCTTCACTGCATTTACCTCTATTTGATTTTAAGTGTTATAAGTGTTATATTATTAGTCTCAAAGTTAAGCAAAATTACAGTTGAGCTTAAATGATTTTATGATGATAAAGTGTAGAGTTTATAGAATAACTGCACTCTCTAACTCTGTAAAGGGATGGAGTTTCCTGAAGTGCAGGAAAAGCTACATAAATAAAGGTTTTGATGTATTAGGATTTAAAAAAATCTTTACAACCTGTTTATATTAAAAAGTTTGCGAAGAATATGTTTTAATTCAATTGTTACTTAAACGTTCGACTTGACAAATTGTTTGGTACCAGTAGTTTCTTGTCCCTATTATAGTGTGTTTTTGCTATGCTGAGTAATGTTTCCAATTGCAGATATTTCTGTTGACTTTCTGAAGAGTTGTTTAATTTAAATAATCCTTTCATCAGAGTATTTGTTCACTGCAGTTCTGCTAAATTGTGAATCCTCTCAATATAACAAAGGAAGTGTAGACATGACTTATATAAGATTCATTGTAGAGAGCTCTTTGACATAGCAATGCACTATGTGTGTGACCACCTTTCAGTGATTATGAGGGGGTGCACTATTTGCACATTCTGAACTAAACAAATTCACAATTAAAAAAAAAATTACTGAAAATTGTGTCTGTGAATAACGGTGACTAATTGCCACGTGTCTACCATTAGCCACAGAAATAAACGTCTATTGACTGTTGATGCAATTGAGTGGAGACAGGAACTATTTAGGATATTCATGTATATGCATATTCCACACAATACCATGCAGTTCGTAACATTTTAATTTAGTGTCTTAATTCCTATGATCACATCTGTACAATTTAGTATGATCTGCTTATCCCCCATTGACGATTGGGATTTTGGGCAGGGTTGGGTGTCATGTCTCCTTGGTAAAATCCTACAGTTTAGTAAACTAATTAAAATAGTTATGTTTCATTGTGGGATCAGGCTGGGATATTCAGAAATTAGTAGTGTAGAGTATCATACAAGCTATTGTAAGACACTAGGAAATATACATAGTTTTGATAATCAAAGTTAAGTTTTAATGGATACAATTGGTGACTGCAGAGGGACTTTAAAATCTAGTTCTTTGCATTGTGTTGTCAGGAGCACTCATATCTTCTTTCTTTCAATGTATGTGATGTCCTTTTTACATGCAGAATGCAAAGTGTTGCAATTTTCCCCCTGAGAGTAAATGTACTGTGCACCATTACAGTGATGTATTAGCCATACATTATGTCGGTATAGCCGGTCTACATAGCAGGAGAGAGTGGTGGAGGAGAGCCAGGGTGACCCTATTAATAGCTCAATGCAGTGGCCTGTGGAGTCGACCAATCTGCTGCAGGGTGAGCGGAGGGAGGCACTTTTACAGGGCCTGAGATTTTTTGCAATTTATGGGAGCTACCAAATTCATCACTGTGTGGCTGTCTGCCTGGAGGAGCGGAGAAAGCTCAGTCGGTCTTAGTAAACATCCGTCCTGACTGCTTCATTGTCAGCTCTGAAAAGACTTTAGAGAAGAGCGGATAGCTAAATTGGGTACATGGTATTATAAATCATCTTCATTAATGATTTTTGTTGATTTAGGAGGAACAGCTTACTATTACTTCATTAGAAAGACAACCAAAATGTTTTTACGTTGAATTTAGGAAAACTATGTGGAACTGACCCAATTTAAATGTCTGTTTTTTGTTGCTTTTGGTATACCTTAGGAAAACTCCTCGGTCTCAAATGGTGTTGGGGAAAGTTACTTTTGAAAGTAATGCATTACAATATTTAGTTACTCTCCAAAAAAGTAACTATTTGTGTAACTTGGTTACTTTTTTTTTTTTTTTTTTTTTTGATTTTTTTTTGCCTTTTTGCCTTTTATTAAGTGGATAGGACAGTATTTCAGACAGGAAGCGAAGTGGGAGAGAGAGGGGTTAGGGACGGGAAATGTCCTCGAGCCGGGATTCGAACTCGGGACTCCCTGAAGCGCTACAGCACCATATGTCGACGCACAAACCCCTAGGCTATTGCGCAGACATAACTTGGTTACTTTTTAAAAGTAAATTTAGTTAAATATTTAGAAAAGTATAATATTATTAAATTTTTTTTAGTATTTTGTTACTTTACAAGTTACTTAGAAAAGTAATGGGGCTTATGGTGTAATGCATTACCCCAACACTGGTCTTTAGATCTGTAAGCACATATATATATATATATATATATATATATATATATATATATATATATATATATATATATATATATATATATATATATTTACCTCTTTCAAAAGTGTTTTTTATTATTGTGTTGCTGAATCAATTTCTTAATTAGTTTTGTTCCATTTATAGCACAGAAGGATTTATTCCTGTCCTGTATCCTTAATGCAGTGAATTTCATGTCTTCCTCATTATTTCTTGTGATCATTCTTGTTCTCTGGTCCTGCACAGGTGTCCGTATCTGGCAGTCCACCTGTCTCCTGCCATCCCTGTGTTTGCAGTGTTGCTGTTCGTCTTCGTGATGGCCATGCTACTCAGAACCAGCTTCAGTGACCCAGGGGTGCTGCCGCGAGCCCTGCCCGAGGAGGCCAACTTTATTGAGATGGAGATCGGTGAGTGTCATGGAGTTCAGCCAAGGGGATTTCAGGTTCAATGCCATAGTTTGTACCATCAGTGCCACCTGCGGGTGTTTGGACCCAGTACAGGGAAGGCCATGAATACTGTATCAGGCATGTGGAGGAAGTGGGACGGTGTTTGCTCAGACCTGCTGATTAATTTATTGTTTTGTTTTGCGAATTTTAAAAAGGTTGAGTGTTTTGGACCGTGAATTCTGAGGTCAGCTGGGAAACATTGTGTACTTTTAGACTTCATGATAATGCGGCTGTGTTTAATTGTTATCTAGTTATGGTTTTCGATATTTAAGGGATGATTTGCCCAATTATTAAAACTAGGTTATAATTAACTCTTAAAACAGTTTCTTTTCTTTTTTTCTGTTAAACTGAAAAGATGTTTTGAAAAATGATGGAAAGCAGCAGCTATTACTATAAGTCAGTAGCTGCTTCATTCTTTGTTCTTCAGAACATATTTTCTTAAATGCATAAAAATGTAGAACCACTTAACTGTAAGTAAATAATAAGGCTTATTAGTAAATATTTATATATTTACTATAAATAGTCATTTGTAATTCTAAACAATATAGAAATATGATTAACAATATATAAATAGTAATTTGGGAACTTGGAGGTTTATTTTCTTAAGTGACATTTGTTTTTGTGGAAATGGATTTAAAGCCGTCATATTTTTCTTTTTGCACTTTCGACTTCTGTGTGAAATAAACAGATGTACAAAGATACAAAGCACAAAGTCTATTCTAAAAGGAGTGCATTTTTTTGTTCATAGACTGTAACGGATATGGACGTAATATTCGTGACGTCACCCATAGCCTTCTGAAGAGCATAAATTAAGCTACAAGTAAGCGTGGCCAACTGTTTGCATTTTGTTCATGCATCATCTCATGGACCAGCTACAGCTGTCAGATTCTGGAATGCATTCAAGTTCTAAAGTAAAATATAAATGATCTTAAGTAAAAAACATACATTTATAGATATGGTAGATAAATATATAATTTCACTCACCTGGCAAATGCTTTGTGAGCACAATTAAGTGCACACAGCATGCCATATCATCTGATAATTGTAGGAAATAATTCCAAAAGGCAACTGACAGTATAAAGCCATATAAAAACAAAACAAAAATATGATGTATATGCTGAGCTCAGCAGCTAATCAGGCGGAATTAGCTGAGGTGGCGTAACGGTGACCAGCGAGACCTAGCTGTCACTCATGTGGCCACGCCCTTAAATATGCTGACTTAATATAACTTAATATAAATGAAACGGATGAGTTGATTGAAAAAAATCACAGTCTTTACAGTTTTCATTTAGTGTAACATTAGCATTATGCACCAAAATTATTTTTGTACCAGGCTTTAAACACCATTTCTGTTGTAAAGTTGACCATTTTAACATTGGGGCCAATAGAAATGTGCTCTATTATGGAGCCAGGCCTAGCGGAATTTCAATGAATTGCAGTTTCAGTAACTTTCGTATTGGCTTTCAAGGGAGAGTGGGATGTTGCCGCTTGATTTCAACCTAAGTTGCAATTGCAATATATTTGATTTGCAGTTCTGCAAAAAAGAAAAAAAGAAAACTGTAAAATTATGACTTAAAAAAAAGCTAATTCAGACTTTTCCCATCTAAATTGTGCGGGGAAAAATCTAAACTGAAAGTCAGTTACCTTTTTTGTAGTATGAATACAAAAAATATTATATTCATATAATATTTATTTTAAAAAAAATTTTTGCTTTGGTTTAAGATATAGGAGTTTTTAGTAGAGGACAAACCAATATACCTAAAACTTTATAAAGCAAATTGTATGTACAGTGTTCACATCAATTTGCAAGACTCCAGTTTTGCAGTGATTCATTTTCACTAGTCCCTCAGCCAGGCATGGGCTTGTATAAGATTCTGGCGGTATGATAACCTTGGATAAAAATGTCTAGGTGTCACGGTATTGTGATGACTGCTGTAAAATATGCTTTTTAAATGTCTGGGTAAAAAATAAAACTTTCCACCCCATTAAACAGAATATATTTAATTTTTAGGAAATTTGAAATAATTTGGACCAGTAACTTTTGATGTAGAATTTCCTAAAAAAAAACTAAATAAAATACTTGTATATATCTTAGAAATGAAAAAACAATAAAACTTTGGCTGTTTTAAAGCCTTGACTTTCCCAAACCACAGTAAACCTTGAAACTGGTTATCGTCTCATGCCTACCCTTAGCAGTTATCCCACATCTGCTTTGAATATTCACAAGTAAGATTTCAGACATGAACTGCTCCAGGAGAGTTCAGGGTTGCGTCTGATCCGTGCAATTTTTCAATCCCATACTTTCCTTTTTCCCACTATTTTTCTTCACTTTACAATCCTTTAGAGGCACGAAAAGTAAAATAAGAATTCTTCACATGACTTGCTGCTGCACACCCACACAAACTCAACTGCCTTGAACAGAAACCAGTGTTCTGACTGTTCTGACTGAAAGTCATACATTTTGCAGGAGTGTTTGGCAGAAACGGTTTCATATAATTTTTTTTAGGGCTCACTAGAGACATTTGTGTTTTATTTATTTTTTGATGTGCTTGAGAATTCACTGCTTTGGTAGATTGCATTAGACTTGATCTATCCTCATCCACAGTAAACTGAAATGGCCTACTGTTTGGCTTGCAAAAAATCTCCTTACATCTACAGAAAAATAGACTTTTATATATTCCTTTTTGAAAATATAAAAGAAAAACCTTAAAATAGGCTGATTAGTAGTTTTTGCAAGCTTGTCCTACTTTGAATGTCACAAAGGTTAACATCAGCATATTAAACTAATTAAATGCAATTAGCTTAGATTAACTTGCTGCTCTCGTCATGCTAATTTCGCTTCTGGTGATTCATTCGTATGGTTGAGGCTCTTTGGGAATATTGCTTTCTGTAGTTCAGTCACCAGCCTGTCACTGTTCCCTTCTGAGATCTGGGCTACACTAAAGATGAACTCATCTCTGTTCACTCCCTTCTCTCTGTTCCTCCTGCATCATCTCTTCTTCCCTTGCTGGTTTCTCTGTGTTTTCTAAAACGAGAGCTCTGTTGTTCTACATCAGCACCGCCGCTGACACTCAGATGTGCCTTTGGGGCCTTGCAGCATTTGTTATTACTGATGTTCACTAAACCAGGACATCACTTCCTGTGGCAATTCCCCTGATGAACCACTGCATACTCTGATGTCTAATTTCTACTAGCTTATTTTCAATGGTTTTGTGGAGCATATTCACAACTAGAATTGTTCTCTCTGTGAAGTAGTATGCTGGTAAACTTGACTAAGAAATTCTATAACATTATATTGCAACTTTCGGCAACTAAAATTATTGTTATATTAATATTATTTTATTTTATTTTTTAAGCCAAACTGTCCCAACCTTAATTTGAATAGCCAGTGATTTGTTTGTAGTTTAAAAGATTAGATAAATCCCACACACACACACCTTTGCTGATTGTTTTATTGCATATTTGTCACGCTTAAAAGTGCAATTAAATTGGCCATTACTTTTTCACATTAGGTCAGGCACATTTGTTGAAAATTTTCCCTTAATAAACCAATTTATGGGGTGGCGCGGTGGCTCTGGTTAGCATTGTCACCTCACAACAAGAAGGTCGCTGGTTTGAGTCCTGGCTGGGCCAGTTGGCGTTTCTCTGTGGAGTTTGCATGTTCTCCCCCTGTTGGCATGGGTTTCCTCCAGGTGCTCTGGTTTCCCCCACTGTCCAAAGACATGGGCTATAGGTGAATTGAATAAACTAAATTACTCTTAGTGAATGTGGGTAAATGTGAGAGTGTATTGGTGTTTCGCAGTGCTGGGTTGCAGCTGGAAGGGCATCCACTGCTTAAAACATATGCTGGATGACTTGGCAGTTTATTCCGCTGTGGCGACCCCTGATAAATAAAAGGACTAAGCCGAAGGAAAATGAATGAATAAAATCATATCATCATTTACAAACTCACCACACGACAACCCCGAAACATTATTAATTCTGAGTGTGCCTCGCACAGGTTAGTGGGTTTGACAAACCACCTGTAGAAAGCACACACTTTCATCTCTGACACTAACTGACACTTGCACAAGTTTTGCACATTTGCACCAGACACGTTCTTAAAAAAACAAGCACAATGCATTGATGTAACAGTATTCCATTTGTCACGACTTAACAAGCGGATGGCACCCAAACCAAAATATTTGGTATTGATTTGAATGTAGCAGCTTAAAATAGGACCGTTTTGTTTGTGAACTGTAGTGGGGCAGGGCAAAGATTGATTTCAACAAATTTCCTCTGCCGTTTCAACATCCCAGCTTTAATATGCTATTTTTAGATGAATGTCTCTGTGGCTGATTAAAAGTGGCTGATTCTGGATCAGATACACGTACTAAAGTGCCATTTTGTGCCAACCCAGGCATGTGGATTAACAGGCAGCTGTGTATTTCTGCATTCTGAGTTCTGAGTACATGATAATGCAGTCATTTCACCAGAGCATAATAACACAGCAGAGACAAATATCACCCTTTTTTTACACTGTGCAATGACATTTAACCCTGGTCTTTTAAACAAAGTATTTTTACTTCATTATTTTCAAAAGAAAAGAAAGTGAGTCATTATGATTACATGAGACCAAGGAAAAGAAAAAAAATGCTTATTTCTTGGTCTGGATGGAGACAAATTCATGAAATCGAGCAATTTCAATTCTGTCATTCTGTAATGAAACACTAGTTATAATATAATTATAACTAAAGCAATAAATGAACTCAATTGTCCTGGTTTCATCTCCTCATAAAATCAACCTACAATATTGTAAATTAGCATTATTTGTTGACAATTTACTGGTTAGTTTAGTGGCATCACATGCAGTGAGACTGTTGTTTTATCAAAATAAATGGTTTGGATTGGAGACAAGAGGCTTATGTTTCATGTTTTGATCATAATTAGCCTGTCAGGGTTTATTCGGTGACAATGACTGGCTTTCTTTTTCATATTTTCTAAAAATTTCCTTTGAAATGTTTTTTATTCTTTCTTAGTTTGTTCACATTAGCCAGAATTGTTTTGATTAAAATGATCTCTGGTGTGATTGCTTGCTTTGTTCATCCAGTTCATTTGAATAAACATGAAAGCTGCCATCCAAAGCTTGGTGCTCATCAAACAAGCTGCAAAAAAGGGGTTTTGTCCATTCACAAGCAAACTGTTTGTAGTTTGATTGAAATATGAACCCGACACAGACCAAAGACTATATCAACCAAAAACAGGACAAGATGTGACCATAACAAAAGACAGCACTCAAGCATATGTGTTTTCTCTTCATAGCTGTGATAATCTCTTTTATTTCTAGAGGTGTTTTGACTCATTTACTGTGTCAACATGTTCTCAATCGATAAAAATAGTAATATATACAAATATACATTGAACACATTCAGCAAATTATAGTTTTGGATGTTTTGGAAATACTGTAGCATTTACAGTCATGTGAAAAATTTAGGACACCATATTGGATTTCAGTTTTCCAGACAGTACATAATAAAACAGTCCAAATAGTCCTTAGCTATTCTTAAAATTCAGAAGATAAACCTCAGATTACCAATGTTAGATGTATAATATCACACCTTGTCATCCGTTTATTCGTTTTTTTTTTTGGCTTAGTCCCTTTTATTAATCAGTAGTCGCCACAGCAGAACAAACCGCCAACTAATCCAGCAAATGTTTTATGCTGCGGATGCCCTTCCAGCTACAACCCAACACTGGGAAACATCCGTACACACACTCAATAACACACACTATGGCAAATTCAGCTTATTCATTTCAGTTATACCGCATGTCTTGGACTGGGGGGAAACTGGAGCGCTTGGAGGAAACCCAAGGGAACACAGACAGAACATGCAAACTCCACACAGAAATCAACAAGCAACAACCTTCTTTCTGTAAGGCAATCGGGCTACCCACTGTGCCACCGTGACACCACATCTTGTCATTAGCATATATATTTTCTAACAAAAATAAAGCCAAGATATAAAGCCACGCGTGACGAACCTAGGGCACCCTATGATTTGGATGCTTGTAGATCTACTTTTAGCAGTAATTACTTAAAAGAAATTATTTTCTGAATGACCTTTTCAGTCTCTCTGATCATTCTGGAGAAGTTTTGGAGTTTTATTTATTTTTTTGTTGCAGAGCTCTGACCACAAGATTTTAGTCAGGATGAGCTCTGGACTTGACTATTGCAACAATTTTTTTGTTGTAAATTTGCTGGTGTGCTCGGTATCAGTGTCTTGTTGCATGATCCAATTTTGGCTAAACTTTAGCTATGGGATGGGCATTGGTTTAACACACACCTGAAGCTCACAACCAACAGACTGGTAAAACGATGATGATCATTTGATTAGGAGTGCCTGAATTATTTAGCTAGCGCTATATGTTATTGTTTTATTTCCCAAAATTTAGAACTTGCTACAGATCAGATAATATTCATATCCTGATATGAAAAATACGAATTTAATGTGAACTGGATTTTAATTAAGGGCTTATTTTTTTCACGTAACTGTATATGTATAAGCCCACTTTTGTTTTGTTTTGTATCTTTAGGTTTGACCTTAAAAACGATCATGTGAATTCTAGCCAATCAGGACTAAGTAATTTTTTTCCTAACCATATCACAAAAATGAACCATTCTTAGACTTGAAGACTTGACGCGAAGATCCCTTAATCTCCGTCTTTGACTATACTATAAAACTCATTACGCTAAATAACATAAATAACTATACTGTGCTTGAGAGTGTGACCGCTTAAAGAGCCATGCATAGCTCAAAGTTCATGTCACTGATTTAGAGGTGTTTTTTTTCTGCTCCTTGTGTCATTGAGTCATGTGATCTTGAGTGAGATGTTTTATGTGTCGTGCATATGGATTGTTGACTGTTTTTACCTGCCTGTTGCAGAAGCGGCCAATGGGAATGTCTTGGCTGGACAGCGGCCTCCCCCCCGCATTAAGAATGTGCAAATTAACAATCAGATCGTCAAGCTGAAGTACTGCTACACCTGCAAGATCTTCAGACCCCCTCGTGCTTCACACTGCAGCATCTGTGACAACTGCGTGGGTGAGTGATTGAAACGTGTCTAAAATAACTTGTATTATGAATGACATTTCAAATTGTGTGATTTCTCTGAAGAGATTTGTGCTGGAACTTTTTTTTTTTTAAGAAGGATGCATTAAATGAATCAAAGGTGACATTAAAAGTAAAACGGGATATTTTTAGATATGGGTAATGCTGTTTAAAGGATCATGAGATGTTTTTATTTAAAATATTCTGTGTAAGTTTTTTCACCTTTTGATAATAAGAGATGTTTTTTCTTATTGTTGGCATATTAGAATGCTTTCTAAAGGATCATGTGGCACTGATTACTAGTGCAATAGCTGCTGTAAAATCAGGTTATCAATCACAGGAATAAATGAGATTTTGAAATATTATTACTGTTATTATTATTGTTACTATATTAAAATAGAAATGCAGTTTTAAATTGGAATTTCGACTGCTATATATGGGTTCAAAATAAAAGAGATTTTCAATCATTAGGACGATGGGTCCTATTATACACCCAGCACAATAAGAAGCAAGACGTGTACAGCGTGATTTGTTGCTATTTTCAGACTAGCATAATCCTAATATTCATGTTTTGCCCACGGTTATTAAATAGCAAATCCATTAGCACGACTTTGTGCACTTATGGGTGTTCTGGTATAAAAAGGAGGTGTGTTGAGGCGCAATGTTGGCATGTACTATTTTGAGAAACTAAAATATAATGCAATCAACCAAATGCTTACACATTGTTTAAGACACATAGGATGTACAGCGATACACAAATATCTTTACATATGAAAAAAATAAGAAATTAAAATATTACATTAATATTAATAAAAATTTTAATCTCTACTTAAATATAAAAAAACATTACCTCCATGCCTCCTTCCTGTCAGGGGGCTTTTTTCAGTTTATTCATGACAATTTGCATAATAATGATGTTGTTACTATTATTAGCAGTATTTTTTATTATATGCATATTTATATTTGTTTTAATAAAAAAAAGTTTAGATTTGTCCATCTGTCTGGTTTTGGACCATATGGGCCATAGGGCATGTGTTTAGATGTAACATGACTACATTTCGTTATTATTGTTTAATTATTCGTTTGCTGGAAATTAGAACTGAATTAAGAAAAGTTTTTTAACAAATTTGAGCCTAACAATATAAATTAAATATGTAGGCTAATGGTTGTCTTCAGTGGACTGCGTTTCCACCATTTCTTTATCCACAAGAGTAAAGGAGTAAAGTAAAGAGAAAGTAAAGAGGCCAAATGGAGGAGGCTCGCTCTTTATCCTTGCGCAGCGGATGATCTGTTTAACTTTGTTTGCTAGTGAAGCTTTCAGAAGCTTTTCAGCTATGTAAATCACAAATGCACAGAGTTGTGCGACGCAACCGACTCATAAAGGGAATGGGAGATGAGACTCTGATTGGTTTAATGCACGCTATGCTCAAAACACACCCATAACTCATGAAGAGAATAAGCACAACCCTGTTAGACCATGCGCTTGGTGCAGAGCGTATATATTTTTTTTCTGTCCTTAAAATAGCAAAAGTAGATTCGGACATGCCCTTCATGCTTTTACGCCATATGATTTACGGCCGATTCACATGGGGCTTCAGCGCTTGACCGAGGGCGTGTCTGATGTTGGGGCTGACGCGATCGTCATATTAGTCCGCAGTCGGCTACTGTCTGAGCTGGGGTTGTTTGGAATTTTTTTTACATTTTATTATTGTTTTTGTCAAATTAATGTCTTTGAAATATCTGCACACATACATGCCATTTCATGCTTCAGTATAATAGTGAATTGTTGAGAGATGAGTCAGATAGGACACACACACACACGCACACACACACACACACACACACACACACACTTGCTCACACATATTGCAAGGTTAGTGAGATGCATATGCTGATATTAGAGAGTTCACTGAGGGCTCAGTTTTGCCCTCTTTGCACAGTCATCGTTAACACAGGGCCATTTGTTTGGGCATCGTGCACCTGCCACACACACACACACACACACACACACACACACACACACACACACACACACACACACACACACACACACACACACACACACACACACAGAAAATATCTGCTTTGGGTACCATCTTCTTCTTAGTTCAAAGTGCCTTATGCTATTTTAAAGATTCTGATTTTGTTTTGTAGGTTTCCAATTCACAATGTCTGAAATGGTTTATTTCCCTCTATCATGTGAAATTAAACCCCTCCTTTTTGAGAGCCTGCTGTACTCTTAATTGGTCTAATATGTTGTGATTGGTCAACTGCTTTCATTTCACATTGGAAACCAAATGCTCATTACCATAATCTGAATTTCAGTTATGCATGCTACTTCGAGAACTGATACAAACGTTGATAATGCATTGTTTTTTTTTTATCATGTACATTCAAGTCCTCATGTTTTGGAAATGCACATGGAGTGGATCAGTTGTCCATCAGATGCATGCAAAGATGTCTTGACGTGTTAGCTATACAAACCAAACTCTTTAAGTCCTCAGCCACAGCTACAGTGTTTGAGGGGCGAAGTAGTTGTTATTGATAGGCAACAAATGAACAAAACATAAAGTGCCATTATGCAGACTTGTTATAAATCTGATTGAGGTTAAGCCAGAAGCAAGACTGAAAGACTGACAAATTGTTTCAGACTTGTTTTCAGAATATATTCTTTCTTTTGGCAGCCAATAACTCCATTAATCTTGCACTAATTTTTGAAAGTGAAAAAAATAAAGTAGTAGAAAAAACCCTGTAGTAGAGTCTAATCCTCCTACTACTACTATTAATAATAATAATTAATAAGTCTCTATACTTTGTCTTTCCTTTAGACCGGTTTGACCATCATTGCCCCTGGGTTGGAAACTGCGTAGGAAAGAGGAATTACCGATATTTCTACTTGTTTACACTCTCGCTGTCTCTACTCACCATCTACATCTTCGCCTTCGACATTGTCCATGTGGTTTTACGTGAGTATTTTTAACAAGAATACATGTGTGTGCATCTGTATCTATGCTGTTGACATGCAAAGTCAGATTGTTTGATAGAGCACTTTAGGTTTTCATGTTATCAATAGCCATTTAACATGCACAGAAGGTCCACCGGTATAATGACTGGGCTTTCTGGGAAAACAATCTCTTTTAAGCGACACTCAATATGTATGCGAATGCTTTTCTCTCAGGCGTGGTTCGGTCTGGGAGTGTTCAGGATATCGGCTCTTGTTGATGTCTGCTATTTTTTCTTACTTTGATCTTCCTCTTCTAAAAGTGCACTATAGATGGCAAGGACAAGAGAGAAGTAAATGCCTAGACGATTTGCTGTGATCTTAGGACGAAGCACGAAACATTCTGACATTCATTTTGAGGATTTATCTGTTTACAAGCACAGATTGTACACAGTCAGAATGAAAAAAAAGTATTATAGCGTACAAGTAACACTACTTATGTCTTCATGCAAACAGAATGTTTACACATTTTAGGATATCACTTTAAAAACTAAAACTTAAGTGTGCATAAAAACACAAACTCAACGGCCACTTTATTAGGTACACCTGTCCAACTGCACGTTAGTGCAAATTTCTACTCAGCCAATCACATGGCAGCAACTTAATGCACTTAGGCATGTAGACATGGTCAAGACGATCTGCTGCAGTTCAAACTAAGCATTAAAATGGGAAAGAAAGGTGATTTAAGAGACCCTTTAATGTAGCATGGTTGTTGGTGCCAGATGGGCTGGTCTGACTATTTCAGAAACTGCAAATCTACTGGGATTTTCATGCACAACCATCTCTAGCATTTACAAAGAATTGTCTAGTCTAAAAAAAGAGAAAACATCCAGTGTGATCCTGTCTGCTAAGAACAGGAAACTTAGGCTACAATTTGCACAGACTCACCAAAATTGGACAATAGAAGACTGGAAAAAACACTGCCTGGTCTGATAAGTCTTGATTTCTGCTGCAACATTTGGTCGGTCGGGTCAGAATTTGGCATCAACAACATAAAAGCATAGATCCATCCTGCCTTGTATTAAAGGTTCAGGCTGGTGTTGGTGTAATGGTGTGGGGAATATTTTCTTGCCACACTTTAGACCCAATAGTACCAATTGAGCATCGTGTCAATGCCACAGCCTACCTGAGTATTATTGCTGATCATGTCCATCCCTTTATGACCACCATGCACCCATCTTCTCATGGCTTCTTCTAGCAGGGTAACGCACCATGTCATAAGGCCCGAATAATCTCAGACTAGTTTTTTTGAGCAAGACAATGAGTTCACTGTATTCAAATGGCCTCCACAGTCACCAGATCTCAATCCAATAGAGCACTTTTGGGATATGGTGGAACGGGAGATTCACATCATGGATGTGCAGCAGACAAATCTGCAGCAACTGCATGATCCTGTCATGTCAATATGGACCAATATTTCCATTATCTTGTTGAATCTATGCCACAAAGGATTGAGGCAGTTCTGGAGGCTAAAGAGGGTCCAACCCAGTACTAGTAAGGTGTACCTAATAAAGTGGCCAGTGAGTGTACTTCTGCACTCTGAGATAATTTCACAAATTCAATCATTTTATTTTCACCTTAACAGATGACGTGATTTAATAACTGAACTGATTGGATCACTGGGGGTAGGCTAAACAACAAAAAAAGTCAAAATTTACACGCACACCAAAACGGGAATACACAATCAAAAATAACACTATATTTTTTTCTACACGCCAAACAACGTGACAACCAACTCGCTCTCTCACTCCACCCCCATTCACTTTTTTTAAAAGATGTCCTGGTCACTCCAGCCAATCCCAGGGCACGTCATCTACATAATTAAAGAGAGAGAAAGAGAGAGAGAGAGACACACACACTCACCTGCGAATGCAACAAGTCAGCCATCCCAAACATTTCTGGTGAACTGTCAAGCTATTAAAAATTTGGCTGAAAAACACTAGCTATGCAAATACTCCATTAGCCAATAAATAAAAGCATTATGTATTGCGTTTCGCTATTTTAAGTTTGGATGAACGCATTGCTTATAATGCTTTAGACTAGTGTTTGTTATGTCCTTATTTGAGTGTAGCAGCATATGGATAACACACTAAAAAATAATGACAAGTTCTGGGTGAGCTATTCCTTCAGCAGATAACTAGGCTGAATGCAAATGTAGCTACTGTGGATGAAAAGGTGCATGTAAAGGAACAACACAAACTTCTCAGCACTGGCAGAGTGTAGGTGGAGGTGTGAAAGTCTTCTGAACATGTGATGATGGCAGGGAGAAAGTGAGAAACTTGGACATCTGATGGTAGCATGCATGCATAAATGATGTAAATAAAAACAATCTTGTTTGTTTTATAGGTTCTGTGGACTCGGGATTTGTGAATACCCTTAAAGAAACTCCAGGAACATATCCTTTCATATGAGCTTCAGAGCCACTCGCTGAAGATCTGCAAAATAATATGAGCTCCTCATAAACCTGTCATGCTGTGAATGAACTATCTAGAAAACACAGTGTTTTTGTGCTAGTTGGATGACATTTAAACACGCACTCACCACATATAATCTGTGTAGCTGAACAGTGAAATATTAAAGTTCAGTCATATTGTAGATATGAGCATGTTGTTTCCTTGACCCGTCTTTGCACTGTGTTGGAGGTTTTGGTTTGCTTCTTCACCCTCTGGTCTGTGGTGGGATTGACTGGCTTTCACACTTATTTGATCTCCCTCAATCAGACCACCAATGAGGACGTAAGTGTGTTTTTTACCTGTCATTTTTACAGTTTGCTGTTTTCACATGGCTGGAGAGATAAACACATGCCCTCGAGTGTTGCAGCACACACAAGATCCAGCAGTCACCTTGGCAACCGTGCCGTCTCTGCGATAAAGCAAGCACAGAGAACATCTCAACATGAGTTTTATGTATCCTGTATCCACAGTACATACAGTGGTTATGGCTTTGTTGACGAACAAGGGACACACTGCTGTCACATTGCATTTTAAGGGATTTTAAGATGAGCACAAATCCCTTGTTTTTATAGTAAATGTTAGCTATGTTAGATAAGATCTTACATAACGCAAGATTAACCTTGCATGAAAAGCAGCTTTAAATGTCTCCCATTTAAAAGCATATCATCCAATTGCATACTGAGGTTTTTTATTTTATTTTAATTTAGTTCATTTTAAAAACATTTTTAGTTTATGTACTAAGTTTATTACAAATTTATCAATTACACTACAAATTATAAACCTGAAGTGGGGAAAAACTATTCATATCCTGTTATGTACTCATGGAAAGTGACTCATGGATGTTTTATAGTAAATGTTTGCCATGTTAGATGAGATCTTATGTAATATAGGATTAACCTTGCACAAAAAGCAGCTTTAAATGCATTAGATGTGAGGTTTTAAATGTTTTTTCTAAATGTTTTAAACCAGTGGTTCTTAAACGTTTTTCATCAAGTACCACCTCAGAAAAAAGTTATCTTTGCAAGTACCACCATAATGAGCAGTATTGAAATACAGTAGCGTATTAGGTCTAGTAAAGCAGCTAAAGTTCAGTACAGTTCAAAAACGAGGCATATTAGTTCCTATTATTAAGAACATTTAAATTAACATGTGCTTTTAAAAGCAAAAATGGAAGGTTACTGTTCTTAAAGTAAAAAAAGAAATGACTCCAGGTTTATTAGCACCTGGAAATGTTGCCTGGACCTCATAAATATGGGCTTTATGTCAAATTCGTACACAAATCATTTTTGATAATTTATTTCAATATATGTAGCATGTACATATGACATATTTGATTCATCCGCGTACCACTAGAAGAAAGCCTGTGTACCACGTACCAAAGTTTGAGAACCACTGTTTTAAACCAACAAAAACAGCACCATGACCATGTCAAACTATGTGTGATGTAAAACATGACAATTGAGTGGCAATTCTTGGTAATTTTGCTAATTTCATTTTAATTAGTCAAGCTCCATGTTACGGAAGACATATTCATACTTAAAATTAAAATATTAATAATTTAGTCTAATTATAAAACTTAAACACTGGTTACATCGGATTAGTTTACATGGTATTTAATTATGTAGAAATTTTATTGAATTTAATTCATGTGTTCAAAAATATTTGGTTTATTAAATATATTGAGGGTGCTATCACACTAGCACTTTTGGTCCATACCCGGGTTCGTTTGAAGTCAGATATTGTACATTTAGCTAGTGTGAACGATGTCTTCTGAACTCTGGTGCGCACCCGTGAATGGTACTTGAGTCGCCAGAAAGAGGTGGTCTGGGGTACGGTTTGCACAAACTCTGGTACGGTTCACTTCTGGTTTGAATGCAATTGTACCAAATAACGGAAGTGAACCACCAACTGTACAACAAACTGTCGTTTTCATAACGTGTTTGTGTGTGTGTGTGTGTGTGTGTGTGTGTGTGTGTGTGTGTGTGTGTGTGTGTGTGTGTGTGTGTGTGTGTGTGTGTGTGTGCGTGTGCGTGTGTGTGTGTGTGTGCGTGTGTGTGTGCGTGTGCGCATCATGCACTGTACCTTGGTGACAAACGAGACTGAGCCAAGGCAAACACAGCGATATTGTCTGCTTGTCTTCTTCAAAAACAGCTGTGGACATGGTGTTATGTTCTGAACATTTATAATATTTTTGGGGCAGATGGACACATTCCATTATCGCTTTTTGTATGTCCAAAACCAAAACATCCAGTAAAAGCAGATCGACTGCGATGTGCGTACGTCTTTTCATTTTGGTGCTTTGCTTTTGTGGTCGTCATCTAGCAACAGCTGTACACACTACAGCAGCTCGATGACGCAAACGTACCTGGGTTCAGAAGGAAAAAAGACTGTGTGAAGACAAACCTTCTGAGAAGGTGGCAAGTTAGGACAATAGAACTTTGGTTCTGTCCGGGCAATTGAACCAAGTGTGAAAGCACCTTAAATATTTAAAGTCACAAATCAGCCACTGATTTTGTAACTGATTTGCCCAAATGTTAAACCCCATGGCACATAAAAGTACATAAAACTGGAAAAAAAATTTGACTCTTAACATTTTAAACACATTATACACTTTCCTTGAGCGACCCATATAGTCAAAACCAATCATATGGATGTAAAGAAGTTTCTAATGTGTGTATATTTAATGTAAAAACTCATATAAATGGCATGTCTAGTGGTTTTCATTGCAGCAGTTTGAATGCAGAATCTGTACTTCTGTGGCACTTTCACACTTAGCCCTAATGATTAGTTTAAAATGTTTTCTCGCCACGTTTGCCCTCTGGCTCTTCTTTTCCTGTTAATGAGGAGAGAAATATAGTGAGAAGCTGTGATAGAAGGAATGCACTTGCTGCAAGTAATGATGTCTGTTCACCTTTGATTTAGTATAAATTGGAGCTTTAGCTTATAATAAATTGATCAATACCTGCAGACACGGTTGAAACCAGATCCAGCTAAACTTCTTACTGAAATCTAAAACTGGTCTTTTTGTGAGAAATACGACACATGAAACTTGAGTTGTCTTTTTTTTAAATCAGGGTTTCCTGTGATAAATTCATATATTTCCATCAAGGAGCAGATGTAACAGTAACATGTCTTTTTAAGATGAAGATCCTTGAAGTTCTTGACTGGATCAAATTCATGATCCATAGGGAAGGAATGTCTAGAGCTGAAATGACACATTTTTAAATAAACCATAACAAATAAAACATTCTTTTTTTAGCAAGCTCCCTTTTGCACAGATTTTTACATTGTTATCTGGTGACCGTGAGTGGCAGTTCTGACTTTGTGCTGTTTTATTTTCAGTGCTTTAAGTACTTCATTTCTTATTCACAGATCAAAGGCTCATGGTCAGGGAAGAACCGCGTGCAGAACCCATACAGTCACAAGAACATCATTAAGAACTGCTGTGAGGTTCTGTGTGGCCCGACTTACCCCAGGTAGGAATGATACTGTAGTCTTGCTTAATGGTAGCATATTTTAACACTTGAGCTAGATTGTACGGGTTTTTCATTTAAAATAGCTGTTTTCTTTATTAACAGTATATTTTAGAATGTTATTTATGTAAATACAGAATTGTCAGCATGATTACTGTAGTCTTCAGTGTTGCATGATCCTTAACAAATCAATCTAATATGCTGATTTGTGATTAGTTGGGCAATGATTTTTTTTTCAAGTAATCAAATAAAAACAGGAAAAAAATGTTAGTTTTCCTGATTATTAACTATATAAAATTGTTAATCAGGGTAATATTTATGTATATTTAAAAATACAAAAATGCCTTGTATAGTTTATGACATAGTTTGACATTTTAAATCTTAAATGTAAAGCAAAGTTTGTTTTTGAACAGTAAATGTTCTTTAAATATCACATATATTTTAGTTGTTTATTTGCTCACAAAAATTAAAACAAAATGAAATTTTGGCTCTATTTTCATGTTTTTTATTTTTATTTTTTGGTTCAGGGTAGAAAAATAGATAAACATCTTTAAGTTCATTACCCACATGTAGGCGGTGCTGAAACACCCATTTTCATCTGATTGGTCAACTAAATTTGAGCTTATGAAGTCAACCTCCAAATACTAGTCCTCTGCGGATCAGCACCCAGGCCTAACTATGACATTATTTTAAAGACAAATGTCTAGAAATACTACTGATTTAAGTTTTTTATTCCATTTAAGCATACTGCTAACTGTGTGTGGTTCAAATGATAGAATATGTAAATTTAGTAATTTCTTTCAGTTTTTTGTGAGCAAATTAAAAAAAACTAAAATTGCAGTTTCCGCTTTTCATTTATTTCAGTTAAAATTAAAAATCAAATGAACGCAACAAACACGGACCCAAGTGTTGTACTCCATTTATATTCACATTATGAAATTAGGATATAGACACAATAACAATTAGATACTAAGCAGCAGAATTTGTTGAAATATAAAAATGATGAATAATAAATAAACAACAAATCTTTCTTTTTGAAACAGGCAAAAGAACAGATGAACTTTCACCATTCAGTGCACAAATGTAACATCATTAGCCTTCATTGAAAACCGCAACAGTGACTAATAGTAATATTTCACTTCTGCTGTTGTTGTTTATTCTACTGCTGCACCATTTACACTAATCTGAAATAGCATTAACAACGAATTTCATTTTCAATAATTATTGCTTTTATTAATTAGCTGATGCATCTCTACTTTTATCTCTGTTGAATACAAATGGGCTCCATTAAATATTATAATAATATTATTGTGAAAACTATCATTCAATTTTGGCAAAACAAAATGTATAAAAAAAGATTAATCAATACTTTGATTCAGCTTAAATACATTAAATTGCCAAACAAAATTAATTAATTAATATTGATAATAATGTGAAGTGATAACAGCTTGCAAATTAACATTTTACAATGTGTCTTGGAGTATGATTAAATGTTAAAAAAGAAATAGTTTGTAAAATAAATTGTATTAAAACAAGAAAAACAGCCACATCTGAACAAAGCATAATATATTTTTTTGGGGTTTATTATTTTTTTTTATAGTGTGCTGGACAGAAGAGGGCTGATGCTGGAGGACTCGTGTAGCTCCGCCCCCTCTAATGGTGCGACTACTGTTCCTCTCAATAAGAGCAGCAATCCTGCTACACAAACCACAGTAAGTGTGAGTGAGTGAGTGAGCGAGTGTTCGGCAGAAATACTGCTGGATGCCTTGCTGTGTGTGTGTTGGAGTAGTGAGTCTGCAAAAATCCTAAATCAATTACTCTAAGAGCTGGAAGGGTTATAAGGCCAGGGAAAAGAACCATATAGAGTAAATGGATGCTTTAAGTGGTTTTAACTTGATGTGACTTTCATAGAGCAAATAATAATAGAGCTAACTCCTCTAATTTTTATAACCTGGGTGTTATATGCAATTTGTTGTGTTTTATTGTAGTCTTAATTATACCAGAAAAATAAATATTTATTTATATTGTTATGTTTCTGCAAAAAAGATTGAAAATTATTATAATAAATTGTAGTATAGTAATTTTGCAATTGTACTGAAATATACAACCACAGATAACAATTAGGGATATAATGATTCACTGTGAGCGGTTTGAAAATGAAAATGAATTCAAATATGTGACTATTCAAACCGGTAGAAATGTTGAACTCATTGAGCTTATGGCAGGAAACACAGATATGCTGATATGCTGATATGCTGATATTTCTTTTTAAAAATGTAAAATCCCAGCACAGTCACAGTTTTAGTGTGTTTGTATTAATGAGTCTTCTTTAGTTTGTATTATTATATTTTTCTTTAGAATTTGTTTTAAAACAGCAATTTAGTTATAGGAGAAAATGTGTTTTGCAAAAAAATGTGTGGCATTAAAGAAAAAATGAAAAGGCTCTAATATTGCGAACAATCGAATTGTGACTTAAGTGAATCATTACATCCCCTATAACAATGTTAATACAATTAACAGAATTTTTAAAAAAATTACTTTTTCTTTATTTTTTACCATTTTAATATTTAAATTTTCATAGTCAGTTTTAGTCGTTTATATTCACTTTTTTAAATGAATTTCAATTTATTTATTTTCTCTCTCTCAGAACTAGTGCAGAGCCTCAAATATCAAGAGAGGCTGGATCGGCCTCCCCCAGATTATAATTAACATAATTTTTCAATTATTTTTTTATAGTATATAATAATAATAATAATAATAATAGTTATAATAATAATATAGAGTAGTAATTAATTACATAAAAACTATATAACAACTAACTATAATTAGATTTATTTTAATTACTGATGATTATTGACATTTGAATTCCTATTCATTTATTTACACTGGGCAAAGTAATGCTATAATAATCTTTTAATAATTACAAAAATAATAATATTATTCTAAATAATAATTTACATAAACCCCTATAGTAATTGTAATTAATTATAATAAAATGATTATAATTATGTTTTAAACAACAGTTTTTGATCCATCTTTATTAGAACTATTTTCACAATCTTATCACAAAAAATGTACTTACTGTGCGTTCACACTAAAGGTGTAAGAAACTGTAAGAAATCATAGTAGGTAACTGGAAATCCGGCGACCACAATAATCAAACCCTTGCGAACAACTGTGGTCGGAACCAAAGTTTACAGTGACCCTGTTTTCTGGACAGTGTTGCCAGATTGGGCAGTTTCCGGCAATTTATCATGACACTTTTATCAATCATTTTTGTTCCACAATTAACAGCAAGAACAAACATAGAAGCATTGCCTGCTTGACAAGCAGCACCTAATTATGTTCAAAAGAATTTAAAACGCCAAATGGGACTAATTTATACCCCATTTCGAAAGTAAAACATAGTCTTAATAGGGAGTGTAATCTACAAGACATTAAGTGCTGTGTGTGAGTGAGAGGGCCTAGTTTTTCGATGTGATCCAGTAATGTTGTGGTTCTGTGACTGCTGGTGTTAGATGCTGTATGGTTAAAAATGATGACCGTTAAAGCAACTCGGTTAATTTAGATTTAAATAAATTCAATTTAAATAAAATATAAATCTAATATTTTGGGTGTGTGTTGTTTTGCGTTTGGGTGGGTTTTGAACAGCTTTTGGGTTAGAAAAAGTCAGTTATATCTGGCAACACTGTCTCTGGACTATTCTCAAGCAGTGGACTTCTAAATTCGTATTGCTTAATTTCAACTCTCCTAGATTCCCACACCGGCAAACACACGCCGTGCTGCCCCTCACCACTTATTGCCACCGGCTCCAATAAGGGAGACTTTAAAACATTTTAAAAAATGTTTATGTTGCACAAGACTCACGATAACTGTTCTGTTCTCCAACAAGACGTCTTCTACTGAAAATATCATTTGAATTCTCATTAATCATAATTATCATCATCATCATCAAGACACCTACTCACTCCTGAGCGTGTTAATCTTCCAAGGCTCCCCAAGCCTCCTTTTTAAGTAGCAAATAGTGTATACTTACCCCAGTTTATGAATGACTGCATGCATGTGAACACCACTACTCGATTGCTGACGGTGTATTCATTTTCCTGCAGAAATCCTCGGCTCCCCTGATTCCCAATGAACACACTCCTGATGAAGCCAAGCCCAGCATTGGTTCAGGCACCCAGAAGAGCTCCAGCTCCCCAAAAGAAGAGAAACCCTCCTCGCCAATATCTCCCAACGCCGTCGCCCCTGCGGTCATTAAAGAGTCCACCCACTAGCTTTAACAGCGTTTTCACAGACCTCTAAATCTGAAGGACCACACAGAACAGCTGATTAACTCTGACGCTCAGAGCCGTCCGTACACTCTCACAGAACGGGACGCTTTATTTGCCTGAATCCTCCACTTGAACTCAAGATGAGAAACGGAGGTTATGTGACTCTACTCTCTGAATCACAGCATGATGAAACTCACGGTGAGGGAAATAGGGGAACCACAGACTGAATCGGATGAGAATGGGCCGCCCTGAAGCGTAATGTAGACATTATTTCCCTCAGAAGAGCTCATGAAATGTTGTTGTTTTTTCTGTATAGCCTGCCTCCATTATTCCTAAGCATTTGTGTGCCCGGTAAAACCCATTATTAGCTTCTGTAGTCATTTGTGCTGAATGCCCTTTGGATTAGACTTTTTTTTTTTATTTTGGACAAAGTGTGATAGGGAAAAGTGCTTTAGCCATAAACCGAGGCCTAAAGAATCTGCTTCATGATGATGGGGCCGTTTGGATCAGCTTAGTAAATCAGTCATAAATGTGATTCAATTCCATGACAACAGGACGTTAAAACTCCAAACTTGATTTTTACAATCAGCATGGATGGTGGAAAGCGCGATGCTTGTCGGTACAGGTCGATCTGCATCAGTAAGAGTGCCTTATCTATGCTCTACCATCAAACTCAAGTCTCCATAATGCCCTAATAATACTCATGCAAGTAACACCATCATTTTTATACAGCGCTTAATGATCTGCAAAAAAAGCCATGGAGTTAATGTACATAATGTAAAATTGATCGAAAAGCTGTAAATTCCCTTAAGGAAGTGGAAAACATGCCTGATTTGTTGTTATAGCTATTATTTTGATCTTGAAGTTAGGTTCTTCCTTCATAGCAAGGTCTTTCCTTTACTGTCTGCCATCATTTAGCATCATCTGTATGAATTTCTAGCCCTACTCAAGGCTAAATTGTGTGTTTGTGCACCAATTTAAAGGGATAGTTCACCCAAAAATGGTGGAACTCTTCCTCCACTTGTTCCAAAACTGTTTCTTTCTTCTGTTGAACACAAAGGAGAAATACTGGAGAAAGCTTAAAAAAAGCCATTGCCTGCCATAGTAAGAACTAAAAATACTATGGAGGTCAATGGCTATTTTTTTCAACTGTTGTTTGTGTTTCAATGCTTGGTTTTTTCCAACGTTCAACAAAGTTTAGAAGCATTTGAGTGTGAGTAAATGGTGGTGAAATATTTGTGTGAACTATCCCTTTGAGGAAATTGGTGTTTGTGCACTTAATCAGAGAAAAACGCTTTGGTTTCCATCTGAAAATGATTGGTCCAGGCATGGGAAAACCTTTATTTAAGCATGCTTCTGCATTCAATTGAGAACTCTTTAAATTGTGCTCCACACCTTATTTTCACCATGTTTACTGTAGCAGAACGTGCCCCCAGTGTATAAGCGAATGCGTATTTGTAGTCACATTTACTTATTTCACCATAATATGTTGATGGCCACTTATAAGGCACTGCACATCAGGGACTCTTCCATTTTTACATGGATTTCTAATAACCAGCTATATTTGTTTCAGAGACGCAAACACAGGCAGTATTGTTGTGTGGTTGATTCATTCAGAACGGCCAGCTCTTAAACCAGTGCCATCATACAGAAGTGTATAAGCTGGAATGGTAAGTGACATTCATTTAGTTTGATTGATTGCTAGTGGCTCCACTGATGAAGAATGTGTTAGGATAAAACTCGGAAATGTAGTCCGAATGCTTCTATCAGATCATGGTTAATTTCTTGCAAATGGGATTTTTTTTTTATTGGGCGAGTACTGTATGCGGTGAAGTTGAGGTGATTGATTGCACTGCGAATGGATGATGTTAATATTCATTTGTAGGTTGAAGGTATTACTGAGTATATGGAAATGTGCTTTAAATTAGTCAATGAATCCCCTTTTTCCATCAAGAAATTTGTGTCATTATGCAAATTCCTAAATGAGGCGCAAGAAAATTTAAGTCTGTAATGCCAAGTCAGTGTAAAGTGTAAATCAGAATATTAGCAAGCGATGGTCTGCTCTAGATGTTTGGAAACGATGCACCATTACGAGTTATGTTCACTTTGCTTGGTAATAACACTGTGATCATGTATATCCTCATACTCCTCACTTTCTACTTCATAAATTTGTGTGTATATGTATGTTCATTAAATTATAAGGTATTATTACTATTGTTTTGTGGTGTAATGTATAAAGAAGAGACTACATTGTGATTTTGTCAATAATTCTTAACAAATCATACAAACAAACAAACGGAAGTTTAATAATGAAACAAGTATTAAATCATCATTTCGAAAACCAAAGTAACCGCATAACAAGGAACATTACCATAAACAGGAACCAAATCCTTTGACAATAGAAGCAAAAGCATAATATGAAAGTACACATACATAAACTGAACAATATATGCTTTTCCTCTTTCATACTTCGCAAATAAAATACATTTGGAGCGCATCAGCTGCATATTACTTTGTACATTCAATATGACAGAAACAGTAGAATAGTAGTAGATAAAATGCTACTTAGTTTGAAGATTGAAGAAGCTTCTCAGATATTAGAGAATCACAGTTAGGTCACCGGCCACTTTGTTAGGTACACCTTTCCGACTGTTCGTTAGCGCACATTTCTAATCAGCCAATCACATGGAAGCAACTCAGTGCATTTAGGCATGTGGACATGGTCAAGATGATCTGCTGCAGTTCAAACTGAGCATCAGACTGAGGAAGAAAGGTGATTAAAGCGACTTAACGTGGCATGGTTGTTAGTGGAAATACATTCAGTTTACAGAGAATGGTCTTGAAAAAGAGAAAATAGTGGCAGTTTGGTGGGCGTTAATGCCTTGTTGATGCCAGAGAATGTCTAGACTGGTTCGAGCTGATAGAAAGGCAACTCAAATAACCACTCATTACAACCAAGATATGCAGAAGAGCATCTCTGAACGCATAACATGCCCAACCTTGAGGCGGATGGGCTACAGCAGCAGAAGACCACACTGGGTGCCAATCTTTTCAGCTAACAAAAAAAAAAAAAGTTGCCTGGTCTGATGATTTTTGATTTCTGCTGTGACTTTTGAATTGTAGGGTCAGAATTTGGCGTCAACAACATGAAAGCATGGATCCATCCTTCCTTGTATTAACGGTACAGGCTAGTGGTGTAATGATGTGGGGGATATTTTCTTGACCCATTTTGGGCCCATAAGTATCAACTGAGCATCCTGCCAACACCACAGCCCACCTGAGCATTGTTGCTGACCATGTCCATCCCTTTATGATCACAGAGTACCCATGTTCTTATGGCTACTACCAACAGGATAATGCGCCATGTCAAAGTGTGAATCATCTTAGACTGGTTTCTTGAACATGACAATGATATCACTGTATTCAAATGGTCTCCACAATCTTCAGATTTCAATCCAATAGAGCACATTTGGGATGTGGTGGAATGGGAGATTCACATCATGGATGTGCAGCCGACAAATCTGCAGCAACTGCGTGATGCTATCATGTCAATGTGGATCAAAATCTCAAAGGTGTATTTCCAGTATATTGTTAAATCTATGCCATAAAGGATAAGGCAGTTCTGAAGACAAAATGGGGTCCAACCTGGTATAAGTAAGGTGTAACTAATAAAGTGGCCGGTGAATGTATAGTACATGAAATATTTAACAGAAAGGATGGCTTAACAACCTTACAAGTAAATCTGATTTTAAAGGTTCCACCATGCTTTGTATTTTATGAAGTTGGGATAAAACACAAACACTATTTGCTTCCTACTATGCTTCCTTTTCCCACCAAAATCATAAAAGCTAAGCCTAGATTTTTAAAGTGGTGTCACTTTCTGAACATCAACAATGTCAAAGAGAGCTGTTTCCATTGATGATTACCTTCATCTAAGAGATGTTTTTGGCCTCAGTTTGGGCTGTACATGTGGAAATGTTTTTCTTCATGTGATTTAATCCAGTGTGTGGACATGTCATGCTCTCGACCATCATCGTAGAGAGTTACAAAGAAGCAGGATCAAATGAAGGAACATACACTGGTGGCTTCACTCTGTCTGAGTCTCAGGGCTTTCCTCCACCTTCATCACCTCAAGTTGTTCCTGTACAGCATTGAGCTTTATCTCTGTGTCTGGATCTGTCTCTGGCTCCGCTTGGGAATCCACCTGGGGCTCCTCGCGTTCGTTTGCCAGGTTCTCTGTGCTCTCATAACAACCCGAGTCCCGTGGCATTTCAGTCTTTTGCTCCTCTGCATCGGATTCATCCTCCGCTGGAGAACATAAAAGAAAATTAGTACATCAAACAGACTGTTGCAGATTGCATAATGCACAAATACAAACTATGATGGGCAAAATAGGCAGTCTAGACTCTGTAGGAATTTTACACTTTCATTTCAAAACATGGCATTTGGTTCCTTCGCATCTCAGGCTACTCATAATTAACCCTGGGTTAACAATTTGTCCTTGTTAAAGATCTTAGACGCCTGGTTGCTCTCTATTCATTTTTGACAGGACAAACAATGTGTTCAGGGAGTTTAAAATAGGGATTGTAAATCTGATAAGATGTTTTTCTTTAAAAAAGAAAAACTAAATGGTTTTGAAACTTGTGATCGAGCCTCTTGAAAAATAATATAGTAATTAGTGTTTTTGAACCATACTATAGTACAATACTTCAATTAATCCATTGTGGTAATTCTGTAGTTGCTGTTAATACAACAACTTCTGTAATATAAACATATGACCCATTACACTAGTTCTCTACAACTACACAACAGCAATATCTTTGCAATAAACCACCGTAAAAACTACAGTATACTTCAGTATTTATTACAGTTGATCAGTTCACTGTAGTTAGCTAATGTTCCAGTATGCCCTAACATTTATTAATAGTTGTAAATATGCTGTAAATACTATTATGCAGTAAAAAAAAACTATACTATAGTATGGTTAAAAAATAATATATTAAACTATAAAAACCATAATATTAAAATATTTAGCATTTACTATAAATTGCTATCATATTTTAATAGAGGGTGTGCCACCTCATCATTTTGTTTTCATACATGTAGTCAAATTATAAAAAAGTGAGAATATTGGGATTTTCTGTGACGATACACGTTAATATCCACTGCTGTATGGATAACTGTTCTTAATGTATAAAATAAACCTGACTTAACGTCCCCACACCAGGATTTAAGCATCTTCTTTTTTAATTGTACTGACAAGCGGCTGTGGTGATAAGACAGTAAAATTGCTGTAATTCATTACAAAGATGTAGTTTTAATTGTTACTACGTAAACATGTTAATATGTGGCTATCAATAAATTCAGTGGGCGGGGCAAACCAAACTCCTACGTTACCTCAAAATGGGAGGGATTTGGATCCTATTTTATTATCAGGACTTTTTAATATCACACCAAAATGACTGTAGACACTACCTGCACACAGTTCTGTCCAAACGGCATACAAAAGATGATTTTCATCATAGGTGCCCTTTAATGTCCTCAGTTAAATTCCTGTTTTCCATATTTGCTGTGTCTGTGTCACTGATTGGAGGAACACTTTTGAGCATTCTCAATTCAATATATTTGGGACTATAAAGGTAGGAATGAGATTGTTTATTCATACCAGTTTAAGAGTTTTCCCATCAAATTGACATTCCAGCTAGTTAATACTAAAAGGGAGAGTAAGTGAATACTGAAAGGACTTCGTGTAAAACACAAGTTTCCCTTCCTTTCCAAAGCACAAGAAAATCCTGTCATTAGCCTCTTTATACTTTAACACTTTTAACGAGACTGAAGTAGCGATCTCAATGACACACTAGTATACACTATGTACCCTACTCACTCGTCAAATTTTCAAAATGCTGCTTCGTCCACTACGTAGTTACCGCTGAGTGTGTGGGAATAAAACTGTATATAATCTAGTTCCATATTAACAGTGATATTAATATTACTGAAAAGTTATACACTGTTTTTTATATTGTATAATTCTTATTTAAAACTACAGCAGGTCAAGTGTTGGAGACATTTTATCCTATTGTCTTTATGGACTTCCTGTCTACCAGCCAGGGTCTCAATGACTGTGACTTTTACTTGTTTCTTTTAAGGAACTCATTTGTTAATAAACTTGTGTGGTCAGCAGCTGGGCAGGTTTCTAACACCTACATATCTGAATAGGCACTGTTATGTTGATGTGATGAAGGCTGTGAAAAGCCGTTTATCTTGCTGTCTCCAATACTTCATTTATATGCTTTGTTCAGCCATCTCCACCTAGACACTCTCCTCGTCCTAAAAACATATTACAGACAGAACATCTTTGTCTCAAATGAGACTTGATTTCAGACTGTACACACTTGTAAAACACTTCTGTAGGCTCTTGCAGACTCGTGGACTTCTTGAAGGTGCTGTTTGACTGCAGACTAACCATTACGTCTCAATAAAGAAATTCTGTTTATTCGAGTCTCCTGGACTGGGTTGTCATCTTTATTAATTATTTTTTCAACTAGTGCTTAAGGGGGACAACGCGGTGGCGCAGCAGGTAGTGCTGTCACCTCACAGCAAGGTTGCGGATTCGAGTCTTGGGTGGGTCAGTTGGCATTTCTGTGTGGAGTTCGCATGTTCTAATTGTGTTTGCGGGGGTTTTCCTCCGGATGCTCCGGTTTCCCCCACAATTCCAAAAACATGCAGTATCGGTGAATTGGGTAAGCTAAAACTGTCCATAGTGTTATGAGAGTGTATGGGTGTTTCCCAGTAATGGGGTTCAGCTAGAAGGCCATCCGCTGCATAACAACATTTGCTGGATAAGTTGGCGGTTTATTCTGCTGTGGTGATGCCTAATTAATAAAGAGACTAAGCTGAAAAGAAATGAATGAATGAATGAATGAATGAATGAATGAATGAATGAAGTGCTTAAGCTGTCCAACATTTCACACTTAATTTTTTTTCTTTTTTTTTTTGTTCTATTTTGTTTTTTAGAGAAAAATTATGTCCATATATGTGGACCGAATGTTTTTTTTAAAGCATATATATATATATATATATTTTTTTTTTTTTTTTTTTAAACTTGTTTTGACTATCAGAGTAAAAACAAAATTTGTTTTCCATTTTGGACAGTTAAAAATAGGGTTGGAAACATTTCACATGCTGCAAAACCGTTGCAGAATGACACTGCATGTCTGTAACAAAATATAAAACATTCAAAGTATTTTAAAATAGCCACATAAGAGCTAAAATGTGCTTTCCATGTATGAGGACACTCAAGCCCTAGGAGGATATGAAACTTTACAAGCTCATGCTAACTTACCATAACCCCAACCTAACAGTCTACTAATAATCTAATGAGGATTAGTTGGCATGTAGAAGCAATGTAACTTCAATTCAACAAACCAACCATCAAAATAAAGTGTGACCTTAAAGTGAGCTTATCTTTTGCGAATTTCCTTGTAAAAACTATTTAAAAAACACACTACACTACTAAAAAACCCCACTGAACAGTACACAAGTATGTGACTCAGGAGGTGTCAAAACATTCACAAAGAGATTGAATCAAGCAATTTCAGTAGAAATCAAGCATGTTTGCTAACCCTGTCTAAGCGTGCTTTCACACCTAGACTTTTGTTTCGGAACCCGTCTCGTTTGCCCAGTTAGCGCGGTTCATTTGGCATATGTGAATCCAGCAATCGCGCTCGGATCCTCTCCAAAACAAGATTGTCTGAATCAAGAGGTCTGGGCTTGATTGAAACAAACTCAATGTGAGGAGAGTTTTAGTCCATTTAGAAAACTTTGCCATGTGAAAGCGAACCGCACCAAGAACAAAGAGCAACAATGTAACAATTTTAATTCCTGTTTCGGAACAAATGAATCGATTCACAGGTGTGAAAGCACCCTAAAAACAAACAGAAAAAAAAAAACATTAAAACGACCATAGGTGGTTCATTCCACTGTGGCGACCCCAGATTAATAAAGGGACTAAGGTGAAAAGAAAATGAATAAATGAATGAATGACCATAACTCGAAGTCAAGTGCAGGGTAAAAAGCTCTTATGGTGTTTTGATTCTACATGGACTTACAGTCATGAATCAGTTCTGTGGCTTTCAGTATCTTTACACGCTGCTCTGGGTCTGTGATGTTCAGATCATTCAGGTGGGACTCCTTCAGGCCAGTAAAATCCTCCAAACTCTGGAAGCCGTGCATGGACAGGAGAGATCCCAGCTCCTAATGGAGTTAATCATAAGAAGTCTATGATCAGTTCCTTTTGAACTGGGATCTAATTATTATTGAGCACATATTATTGAGTTAAAGTAACAAAAGTAACTTGAGGCTTACAGTCAGGCCTATTCTCTCCAGAACTTCCTCCAAGGTTTTTGGTTTGGCTTTCTGGTGCCCATGACTGTGGCTTCGCTTCCTTTTTGGTGGCGTTTCCTCCTCTGGTAGCATTGAGACGTAGACGAATTTAAAAGAGCCCACTTTGTTGTTGAGTTTGCCAGTCCAGGTGCCCACTGGGGGTTTCTCAATAATCTGGATGATGTCTCCTTTCTGTGCATTTAGAAAAATGTCAGGGCAGAACACGCTTTCTGCACAGTACACATTTGATAAATCTACATACATTTCTTAAATTATCTAAATATTAAAAACTTTAGAGGATTAAAGATGCTGATTACCGCTGAAATGTGTCACCACTGTCTTGTGAAAGGGGTCTATTGTGACAGCCATTTTATAGCTTTCTTTTTAAAAATGTTTTTTATTGTTGCAGTTATATAATTTTTGGTGAATGAATTATTAAATACGGTTTTGCACTATTTTACATTATTCACCCCAGCTACTGGAAAACTAATGTAAACTAACAGATGTTAAATTACAGAAATTTCCTGAAATCTTTTTGAATTACAGGAAATTTCTGCAATTTAACATCCGTTATTTTACATGTTTTCTCCCGCACCCTAGCTGCTGGTAAAAAAAAACATAAAATGACGAAATTGTTTTTACTGTAGTTTTTAGAGAATCTTAGCGTCCACAAAATCTTGCCATTATTTACTTGAAATATTATTTTTGCTTATAAAAAATTAATTTTCTCCTGTTCGCTGGATTTTACAATTTATAAATAAGTTTTTGAGTAAAATCAAAGAGCTTAGAATGACCTAGAGGCGACACTCTAGTGTAATTTGGCAGTCATTTTGGAATGAAAACTACATTAGAACAACAGCATATTATAAGTCTGTAAATTAAACTATTAAAAGTGCTGATGATTGTGATAGTAAGTGCTGTATTGTCGTCTTTCAGGTTGTATCTCAGCTTTAATGCGCTTTTTAAATAAATAAATAAAAAACAAAGCAGCTGCTTGCCATCGCGACAGTAATGAGATCGAGATCCAATGGACAGCCGATCACTTTCACTCCAAAATGGCAGAATCCCGGGGCTGTTGCTGGGCGCTGCTGTTGCAGTGGAATGTTCTACTGAGTGTTGCCTCTTGGTCATTCTAAGCTCTTTGGTAAAATGTAGTTTTTTTTTTTTTTATAAAATACTGACGTTTGTTCCAACTTCAAATAAACAAAGTGTTTTTTTTTTTTGGAAAATACTGATGAGGTTTTTTCAAAACTTCATCATTGAAAGCAATTTTATGCATAAAATAAAAAAGATGGCATGTTTATTCATTCTAGTCAACACAACACCATTGTTTTAACAGAAGATTTAAAGAATAAATGATAAAAAATATATAAACGACGAGTTTTTTTGAGTTTTGAAGAAATCCTATCAAAATAAACAAATAATACAATTTTATTAAAACTCATACCTAATAAAAACTAACTTCACTAACTTACTACTTTATTATTAAGTCTTTCTCCTTCAAAATGTATTTTAATTAAACTTATTACATGTATTTTATTGTATTCTACTTTCAAACTTACCACCAATTTCTTTTTTTTTTACAGTAATATATATAAATAAATTACTTATTGAAAAATAAAAATAATGAAAAGTCAGAAATAAAAAATGGATTGAAAATTGATTGCTTTACACAAAAACAATGCCACAATAATTATGCAACGATAAATAAATTAAGTAAACAATTACTTAAAATGAAACGTTTAACGAATAAACTGAATTACAAACAAACAAAAAGGAAAGAATCCATTAATACAGGATCAAATAATAACAGCTGTCATTTTGGAGTCCCAATCCAAATATTTTTGGGAAAGCTTACCTGTAGTTTGAGGCAGTCTATATCATACGGGCTGGGGGTGAAGTCAGTTATGACAACGGCTCTGCCGCAGAAGGGCCCCATGTAGGTGCTGTCCTCCAGTCTCATACTGTCCCGCTGGCTGAATCCGCTGTCTAGACTCTGCCTGTCTGCACCTGCTCATCAGCATAAAAACAGAAGTCATTCAGGCTCGCGATGTCTGTCCAGCTTTATACAGTAGTGTGGCTTATAGATGGCTTACATCCAGAGAGCTGGCGAGAGAGCGGGCTGTGGATTGTGTCCTCTGAGCTGTTGGAGCACACTGATGTCCTGTTTCCAGCAGTCAGATCAGGCGTCCAGTCAGTGGGAGACATAGGGGACATAGAGCCGTCCTCACCACTCTCATTCTGAAACACACACGTTTTAGATGGCCACAATGTTTATTTGAGTTCATATTATTATCACCAAGAATCTTGAAAATGTAATCCTGATATCATCCACATGGGGGAGACAAATTTAGGTTATATTAAGTGTGCTTCATGGGTAAAGTTGGTAAGGTGGCTGGTTTCTTGCAGGTCAAGTTTACACAAAATACATAATAAAAATAAAACATGTAATTTTTAAATTTATAGTTCTATAAAAATATTTTTAAACATGTTAATATTTTACAATACTGTAGTAAAATGCATTTATGTGTATTAGCTATTTTTATTTAAATTAGATAAAATAAAATTTAAATATTTAAATTAGATTTTATCTAAAATTAAATTTTATTTAATTATGTGGGTGCAGTTAATATTTTTTTTAAGTTCGTAAAGTTTCCGCAAAAATTAAATGTGTAAAATCAAACAAATTTTTTGAACAACAAATTTTATTTTCATTTTTATGACAAGGGCTTTGCCGCAGAAGGGCTCCATGTAGGTGCTGTCATACAGTCTCATACTGTCCCAACTGAAGCCACTGTGTATTAGCTATTTTTATTTATTTTATTTTATTTTATTTCAACCCATCACTGGGAAACATCCATACACACTCATTCACACATACTACAGATAATGTATGGAGCTAATAATGTGCCAAAACAATCTGAATTTGAATTGTGTTCATCTGAAATATTGGCAGGGTGACGCAATGGCGCATTAGGTAGTGCTGTTGCCTCACAGCAGAATGGTCCCTGGCTTGAGCCTCGGCTAAGTCAGTTGGCATTTCTCTGTGGAGTTTGCATGTTCTTCCTGCGTTCGCGTGGGTTTTCACCGGGTGCTTCGGTTTCCCCCACAGGAATTTTCCGTACACATAATGTGTATGGATGCAGCTGGAAGGGCATCCGCAGCGTAAAACATGTGCTCGATAAGTTGGCAGTTCATTTCACAGTGGCCACCTCAGATTAATAAAGGGAACTAAGCCAAAAAGACAATGAATGAATGAATGAATTAATTAATAACAACTGTAATTTTATCAATCTGAATTTTTATATGCCGTAAAAAATGTTTTGAATTTGAATTTCATAACTTGAATATTGAACATCTGAAATGTAAGACATTTGAATTTTTCAAGGCTGAATTTTTTATAGACATATAGACATATTTCAAACAAAATCAGAACACAAAAAAGTTTGAAAAATACATCTATAAAAAAAATTCAGACATCTTACATTTTGGATGTTCAATATTCAAGTTATGAAATTCAAATTTAAGTTAAGAAATTCAAAACAGTTTAATATAAAATTCAGATTTATTAAATTACAATCGTCAATAATTCAAATTAACACATTCAAATCAAATTCAGATAGTTTTGGCATAATATTAGCTCCATAAGAATTTAGCTTACCCAATTCACCTTTACCACAGGTCTTTGGACGTATTTATATACACAAATATACAATATACATTTAATGTACATCAATTTAACAAAAGAGTTACCGTCTAGACTGTCCAAAAAGTCATAAAACACTTACAAGATAGACCAAAATATATGAATTTGGTTTTTCCAGTGTTTTTTCATTTTGACATAAGGTCATCCCCTTTACTCTTTCATTTTTAATACAAATATAATGTATTTGCAAACTATATACACCAAAGACACCAAACATTTTTTTTAATTTTGACACTTATACATCATTTTAATCCTTTTACATTATATTTTTTTATATAAATATAACTTTTTAATGTATTTTGAATAAAAAAAACTATCCAACAAAGCTTAACATTACCCAAGATGAATAAATATTGTTTCTTTTGATCATTGCATCGTACTGTAAAAGACACCTGAAAGTTTCCACTCACCCCCTCCTCTGCAAGGGCTTTCTGTACCATCTTGGATGTTTTACGGGTCATTGTGCGCGTTATGACATTTCTCCATTTCTTTCCCAGTTTCCCGTGACTTTTCCCTGATTCCTCTGGTGGCGCAGCTTCAAACAGCTGAAAGACATTTTTTGACAAAACAATTAAGCTTTAAGTTTTATTTCTTCCCCCACTTCGTCAGTATCTACTAAATTTGTCTTCTCGATTCATCAAACTTCCTCTTGTCTAAAACAGTCTATGAAGTCCTTGAATAAACATTGATATTTGTGTTGCTTGTCCTCATATCTTGTTGTTTGGTGAACTTAAGACGTAAAAGAAACTTTGTCTTTGCCTTACAATGAACTGATTTACCTCAAGTAACCTCACTGTGGGCTTTTTTCAAAATTACAGATTTTTTTGATGTGCCTTTTATTTTGATGCTTTTTTTTGATGAACGTTTTGATGTGCCCTTGTCCTGTAAGCTGAATCAGCATTCTTTATCAGTGCTATAACCGCACTATATGCAGTGTTAGTTTTAAGGCGCTGGACCGCTGTTCTCAGGAGGATTTCCAGTAAAGTCTGTGGCAGTGGTTTCTGCGTCACTATCATTGTGAGTCAATTCGGCTCCTCCTTTCTGAGGCCTAAAAGATCATGTCAGAGGCTCTTCCTTTTACTGCAAGGACAACATGTGCTGCTATCAAAGGCATAAACAAAAAAACTAAAGTACCTGACAGTGCTGAGGGGATTTTACAGCAGTCTCTTATAGATGCATTGTGCTTTTATTGCAACTTGGCATTTCCACAGAACACTGTGTTTTATTATCATAGAGGATACTGATTAACGGCTAACATGTATATTATTACTCATTTATATTTACAGTTACAGGTATTATGCATGTGGATCAAAGACAAAACTGCACTTTTCTGTACATTATTATGTGTCATGTTTATTTTTTTGTATTTTAATTTATTTATTTTTTGACTGCATTTTAATTAAACAAAATAGACACTTTAAACAAGTTTAAAAAGAAACCTTTAAAAGACACTTAAAAAGTGAAGGGTATACACTTATGTACATAAAGTCCCTTAAATTATGCATTTATTGGTCACACTTTACAATAAGGTTCATTAGTTAATGTTAATGCATTTACTAACATGAGCAAATAATGAACAATACATTTACTACTGTATTTGCTTATGTTAGTTAACGTTAGTTAATGAAAATACAGTTGTTCATTGTTAGTTCATGTTAACTCATGGTGCATTAACTAATGTTAACAAGCATGGACTTGAATGTTAATAATGCATTAGTAAATGTTCAATTATGATTAATAAATGCTGTACATGTGTTGTTCATGATTAGTTCATGTTAGTAAATGCATTAACTAATGAAACCTTATTGTAAAGTGTTACCCATTTATTTTGATGATGACACCAAAATGAGACGTTTGTTATTTTAAAACATAAAATATACAGTTGAAGTCAGAATTATTAGCCCCCCTTTGAATTGATTTTCTTTCTTAAATATTTCCCAGATGATGTTTAACAGAGCAAGGAAATTTTCACAGTATGTCTGATAATATTTTTTCTTCTGGAGAAAGTCTTATTTGTTTAATTTGGCTACAATAAAAGCATTTTTATAAAAAAAATATATATAAGGTCAAAATTATTAACCCCTTTATGTTTTTTTCGATAGTCTACAGAACAAACCATTGTTATACAATAACTTGCCTACCCTAACCTGCCTAGTTAACCTAATTAACCTAGTTAAGCATTTAAATGTCACTTTAGGCTGAATAGAATAAAGTGAAATATTATTTACTGTCATCACATAAAGATAAAATAAATTAGTTGTTATACATGAGTTATTAAAACTATTATGTTTAGAAATGTGTTTAAAAAAGCTCTCCCTTAAACAGAAATTGGGGGAAAAAACATACATGGGGCTAATAATTCTGACTTCAACTGTACACACTGCTGCTTTTGGATTTTTTAGTTAGTTTTTAAAAGAGGCCTTTTCTAAACAAGGCTGCTTGTATATATTTAACCTGATTAAAACTAATATTGTTAAAAATATTTTGAAACATTATTATGATTTCTTATAACAATTGTTTTACTTTGTAATACTAATAATGTAATAACATTTTTCATCAACTATCAGAGACTGACTTGGTACTAAAGAAATATTCATTCATTCATTTTCTTTTTGGCTTAGTCTTCTTGCTGTGAGGCGACAGCGCTACCCACAGCACAGCCAGAAATATTAATTATCAATAATAATGATTGTGAGTTAAATGAACTTGCCTTCTGTTTAATGATTGCCAAAAGGCTTATAACATTAAACTGGAAAAATCCTTCTCCACCCAGTTATGTACACTGGATGCCTGATCTAATGCAGACTAAAAAGCATTTTAAGGGCTGTAAACAAAAACAATTTCTAATTTCTATAGCTTCCGAGCATCCAAAAAGACCCACACATTGATAAATAATGGTATGAGAGCTGTTTTAACATTAAGTTTTGATTGAATTGCTTCTTGTTACAGTTATGAAACAGTTTGATAACAAGCAGGAAATGTTCATGGGCCAATGACATGACCACATTGAAATGGTCTATTCAAATTAAAAAAAAGTATACAATTTGTGGTAATACTGAAATAATTGACACTATCTGGCAACCCTTTCTATATTTAAAAAAAAGTTTTTTATGGCAAAGCTGTGAATGGAGAGTGTTTTTTATTCGTTTATTATTTCTTTGCATTTTTAATTTTTTTTAAATTAATTAATTTTCTACTGCTGTACCTTTTGCATATTTGTATTTATATGTTTTTTTTTAATTTTGCTGTAAGGCAAACAATGTGTTATATCATAGTGTTATATCTATAATATTATATTATCTATCCTATAAATTGAAAAAAAAAATCCAGGTTGCCTTAAATTATTAAGCTGAATCAAATTAACCTTAAATTAAAAAAATTAATTCCAGCGATTTTAAAGATGAATTTTCAACTTCATTGCTCCAGTCCACTCCAGAGTCACATGATCCTTCTGAAATGCCTCTAATATTAATGATTATTATTATTGTCATTATTCTTATTATTATTATCATTAATGTTATTCTTATTAATGGTAATAGTAATAAAAGCAATAATGACTTGAGAAATAATTTCATTTGAAACTACATACAATAAGTAATAAGTAAATATTTAACAATTGAACATTTTGTTTTAAATTTGATGAATGTATTCTAAAAAAATGTTTTATTTGTGTTTAAGCTCTTAATGCAAGAATATATTATTGTATTGCTTAATTCAGAGAGAAAGAAAATGTGAGCTAATTGTTTTCTGCTGCTAGATTGGAGCAGTTGATGTTTTGTGACTCTGTATTGGGTGCTGTGACTCTCTGACTAATAAGCATCAATAAAACAAAGTTAAACCAATGATTGTGAAAAAAAGGTTGTACTACCTTATTAAACAAAGTCAAGTTCACGAATCTGTGCTTAAAAAGGAAATCCTACTAACCCCAAATGTATAACACACAATATAATAATTTACATAATGTATAATATATTCTTGTTTCACAAATAATACAAAATTCAAAAGTATAATATATAAGATGTGCCCAAACGACCCCAGTTTCTTAAAATGAGACAGAAGCAGGCTCTCTGCTCGAATGCTTCACGAGAGGATGACATCTGTCTAGATATTTTTAAAACAGTGTGGCTTAAGTATCATTTCAGCAGTTTGCTTTGGCTACTGAAAGCTTATTAAATAAAGATTTTTCTACACAGATGCCACTGTTGTTTTACTTCTCGAAGACAACAGATATTGGACAGTAATGTGCACAGCTACTCATTATACATCTTTTGTTTGAACAAATGAAATGAATCTCTCCTGCACTTACTGATTCGTTCAACAGAGGCTCAGGGTTGGTTACAGGTGACGAGGGCTTTGACTTCATAAAGTCTTTGAAGCTAGCGGATCTTTGCAGAGGCTGTGAACACAGACATATTAACAGTCAAAGAAGTTAGACAGAGGAAAGCACAGTCATACGATGGATGTATAGATGGATTGTTCTTTTATTTCTCATCATAACTCAGTGGCCTTTGGTTGAATGCAGAATCATCCAGCATCAGACTTACCAAATTGTATCTCTGTGCATCATGAACAAATCCACTTCAGTTTAACAGAGAGATCATATTATAATGACCATTAAATGTTATCGTAATTCCACAAGCAAATATCCTGATCAATATTCTGAAGCATTATCAGGCCCCCAGAGCAACATCTGAGCAGAACAAAAAGACACATTATCCTTTTCAGATCCATAGACCAGAGGACATTACAAGAATGAATTATACTTGCTTTCAGCTTGTGTTTGAAGGACGGATGAAAAAAAAGAATTGTTTGTGAAAGCACAGTTTCACAGGAAGGAGAATGTATTCATTGAAACTTTACATTATAAAGTTGACGTAATATAATGTTGGTAATAATAATGTGTTAGGCTATCTCACAGGTGTTAAACTCAGTCCTGGAGGGCCACAGCTCAGCACAGTTTAAGCCGCGGTCACACTGGACTTTTCTCCCCATATATACAGTAGACTTCCATTCATATGCACCTGAATGCATCAGACCGGAAACGCAATTTAATTTTATCGACAAGTATCAGCTTGATGTATTATTACTAAAAACTTATGTGTTATAATCCACTGGTTGTACGTTATATTTGTTTACCTTTTGTTTATGTGATCAAATTTTGTTTTATTTGCATATATACTGGCTAAATATAAAATTATCGGTACTGCCAGGAAATTCCACATCTGTGAATTCCTATAGCTCTTCATTTTGGACCCCTTCAGATGTTCTAGCAACTTTACAACTAAATGTGGGCTAGAAGTATTACAGCATTTACAGACTTTCTGCTTAATATCGGATAACATTTCATTTTAATCATCTTAACAGACAAGTTACTGACCAGTCAAGTAGATGCTGATTTATTCCACAAACACTAACCTCAACCTAACTGTCTATTATACAGTGTTGGGGAAAGTTACTTTTCAAAGTAACGTGTTACAGCATTGAGTTACTCCCCAAAAAAGTAACTAGTTGTGTAACGTTACGTTAGTTTTAAGTTATTTTTGCGTTGCTTTTTATTACCTGGTTGATGCTTGATTTTTTTCCCTACAGAACTTGCAAGGTATTTTTCTTTCTTTTTTTTTTAAGACGAGCTCTGCTTTTAATGACAATGTATAACCTACACCTTCATTTACCTTAAAAAAAAATAAAATAAAATATTTTGAATAATGTTACCGTCTGAGAACTTCCTGATGCTCTACATTTCATATATACAGAATAATAAAAGTTGAAAGCAATGTGTTTGCTACTTTTGTATTTTTAAGCCAATGTCCATTGAGACTATAATCCCCTTTTCTTCCATGTGTTCAAAATTATGAGAATACTTCCATCACAGAAATGTAAGGCTCTGCCATCTTGGTTTTTGTCTGTTTCGTTTCACTGTGTATTGCACTGTATATTATTACAAATGACAATAAAGCCAACTTGACTTAAAATAAAAGGTCAGCAAAAAAACGTGCGCCTCAGATGAAAATAATAATTACATATTTTGTTTGTATTGTTAGTTAAGAATGTGAGATTGTTGATTGTATTGTGCAGTGTGACGTGTTAAAGTTTACCCAAAGTCGATTCATTCAAGATTAAGACATTTTCGTTTTGTTAATAAATGTGATTCAGTGTGGGTTTTGAGGGATGCACGGCATCTTTGTTCCAGTTTGACTTGTTGCTCTTATCTGAAGTTTTCACTGTGCCACTTTTTTGCAGCACAGGAAGTGGGTCTTTCAAAACCAACATGCAGCCAATCCCTGCAGAGCTGTGCACTATCTAGACAACATCACACAACAGACTGCAGTCTACGAAGAAAACCAAACGCAAGACGTCAATACTGGGAAAACAAAAGCTGCTGTTTGATCTTGTCTATGTTTAAAGGGATAGTTCACAAACAAAAAGGGAAATTTCCTTACACTCAAGTGATTCGAAACTTTAATGAATTTCTTTCTTCTGTTTAACACACACAACACTTTTTTTTTTTTAAAACAAACAAACAATTAACATCCATAGTAGGAAAAAATATACTACAGATTTCATTGGCTGCTTTTACCCTCAATATTTTTTTTAAAATCTTTTTTTTATTTTATTTTATAGTAGCAATGTGTACAGTACAACGATTTCACTAAGAGAGTGCACATTTCCCATTGCTAAACATTTTTCTTTTTTACAAACTATAAAGTAAGAAAACACAATACAAAAGATTCATGAAATAAATTATATGAAAATAACAGTAACAATAAAATGGTGACATAAATAATATCACAAACTATATATACATCGGTATATTTACACAAGTATTTTTCAGATTGACTTTATTTACTGAATATCAGAGCTTCCAAAATAAATAACCATGAAGTGAAAGGGTATAGTGTCATATTGAGGGTTTTCTATTAGTTTATGTACTTCTACCCAAAATTGTTTTACTGGACTATCCTCAACATTTTCAGTATATGTGTTCAACTAAAGAAAGAAACTCAGGTTTGGATAAAAGTGAAGGGTGAGTAAATGATGGCAAACTTTTCATTTTGGGGTGATCTATCTGTTTTAAAGAAATAGTTCACCCTAAAATAAAGCTTTTTTCCGTTTCATTCTTCTGTTCAACACAAAAAAAGACATTTATAGGAAAACTGGAAACCTGTAACCAATGACTTCCATGGTATTTGCACTTCCTACAGTAGATGTCAATGGTTACCAGTTTTCAGCTTGTTTCAAAATATGTTCCTTTGTGTTCAGAAACTCATGACGGTTTAAAACCCCTTGAAGGTGAGTGAAAAAAAAAGTTAATTCTTTCTTAATTCATTCTTGGGTGAACTGTCTATTTAATATTTCCAGTATTGCATATTGCACTGTAAAAAATGCTGGGCTCCACATAATTCCATGTTGTCCCAACACAAATCAATCAAGTTAACGTACTGATTTTTACAAATTTAAGTGGATTGAACATAAAATAATCAAATTGTCCCAAAAGAACTTAGCAGCTCATTTTAAATAAGTGGTTTAAACAAGCAGCAAGTCATTATTTTTGAGTGTGTTACATTAGAATAATTGCAAAATTCCCTATTATTATTACTAACCCAGTGACAACGTTCATATCATCATCATCATATGATGCTGAAATATTTATTTTGACAGACTTATTACTCATAATCTAAACTCTAACCAAAGAGGAAGCTGCAACTTTTGAGATGATGTGGAAAAGTTTTCATTTACACCATGACAATGATCATCACCTGTACTGTATGTCACTCTACTTCTCTGAATAATGATATGAAAAAGACTAAGGTTTAAAAAAGAAAGCATAAAAACATCAACCATAATGCACAACAGCAAGACTGTCAGATCTCACTCCACTTGGGGTTTTATGCATTTACCAAACACCTGCAGTTTCAGAGAGGAGAAATATCGAAACTGATCGTTGTTACACGCAAGATCTGAATCAAATGGAAAATAAGAGTAATGCTGTCAAAGCAGTTAACCGCAAAACAAGAACAAGAAGAAGTGGAGCGGCCTGTGAAGATGTATGTAAATGAGACTTTGACTTCAGGAGGCGAGTGTGGATGGTTTTTTTGTGAAGAAGCAGCTCTTCAGGATGTGTGGTGCGGTCTGATGTGTCTACAGGAACTGCTGCACAGCCATGCATTTCACCAAAAACAATCATATGGTTTCAGTTCTTAAACTCTAAAAGTTACAAGTCTGACGTCAAACGGAACCAATAACAATAGCACAACTATTCTCATCTCTAAATGAAAAGTCACCAACAATGTCATGTTTTAAGTTATTTTGGCACATTCTGTGATAGATGACCTGCAGGAGCATCATTCATGTGTGGCAGATTCAAACTCTTACCTTCTTCTTCTGTGCTTGGCTCTGCTCCTTTTCCGAAGCGTTGGATGGTTTCCGTCGTAACATGATGGTGGTCAGTGTCTCCCAGCCGTCAGGTGTGTGTGAAAGTCTCGCTCCTGTCAGAGAGACAAAAGCCACCAGCGGAGGAAGAGGCAGAAGAAAAGCGCTTCTCTGATCGCTGGAGTGCAGAACTAAACGCTTGAGGAAGTCACATGACTAGACAGGAACTTCTTTTTTTAAAAGGTGGCTTTGGTTGAGATGGTACATATCAGATAAAACAACAAACCAGAAACATTAATGACCTATTCATTATATATGTGGAGTACAGTTCAGGCTGAGGGAGTTCAGGGAGAATGGAGTTCAGAAAAAAGCACAAGGAGGGTTTTACCGTTATATATTTATTCATGCACACACACACACACACACACACACACACACACACACACACACACACACACATACACACACACACACACACACACACACACACACACACACACACACACACACACACACACTCACACACACACACACACACACACACACACACACAGACACACACACACACACACACACACACATATATATATATATATATATATATATATATATATATATATATATATATATATATATATATATATACACATACATTTCCCAGAGATGTGTTGCGGCTGGAAGGGCATTTGCTGCGTAAAAACTTGCTGGATAAGTTGGCGGTTCATTCCGCTATGGCGACCCCGGATTAATAAAGGGAGTAAGCCGACAAGAAAATAAATGAATGAATGAATATATATATATATATATATATATATATATATATATATATATATATATATATATATATATATATATATATATATATATACCACCCCTGAATTATTAGCCCCTCTGTTCATTTCTAATAACTGATTTATTTTATCTTTGTCATGATGACAGTACATAATATTTTACTAGATATTTTTCAAGACACATCTATATAGTTCAAAGTCACATTTAAAGGCTTAACTAGGTTAATTAGGTTAACTAGGCATGTTAGGGTAATTAGGCAAGTTATTGCGTAATGATGGTTTGTTCTGTAGACTATAGAAAAAACATACTTATAGAGGGGCTTAAATACAACTTAAAAGGGCATATAATTTCTACCTTAAAGTTTTTAATGTAAAAATGCTTTTATTCTAGCCAAAATAAAACAAATAAGTCTTTCTCCAGAAGAAAAAATATTATCAGACATACTGTGAAAATTTCCTAGCTCTGTTGAACATCATTTGGGAAATATTTTAAAACGAAAAGAAAAAGGGGGCTAATAATTCTTACTTCAACTGTACAGTATATGCACACACACACATGGCTAGAGTCATCTTAAAACACTAGAAAACACACAAAATTCCAGAGTTAAAAGAAATGGCCAATATATTGACTAAAACAGCTTCGTATGAATGTTTACTTTACACATTACATAAAAAGGACAAAGCTGGGGTCCCTGTATGTATCACAGTGTAGGAAGACTTTTGGCCTTATGTGACAATGTCTTTTAACACAATTAGAGATTTCTCAGATGTTTTTTTTTAATAATATTGTACTTTAGTTCATAGTAACCACTGTATACATCAGGGCTTTACGCTAAGCAGGCCTACCAGTGATCATTTATAATATGTGTTTGTATTATTTTGTCATGAACCAGAAAAAAAAAAAACTTGAATTAAAAAAAAAAAAAAAAAAAAAAAAAAAAAAAAATATATATATATATATATATATATATATAAATTCAGATTTAGATTAAATATAAATATATTTAAATATGCTAGTTTTATTTTTGTATATTTGCAACTTAGTATATTTCAAATATACTTACCTACTTACTCCCAGGGCTGTTTATATCAAAGTTGATATTTTGTCGCACCATGTTGGTGTTTTGTAACATCTAATTTTTACGAGGTGGGAGCCCAATGCTCAACCCCCATTCTAGAGGACCAAGACATACATACATACACTACAGCTTACCCAATTTACCTAAAGCACATGGACTGTAGGGAAACACGGGAAAACATGCAAACTCCACATAGAAATTCCAACTGACCCAGCCGGGCTTGAACCAGTGACCTTCTTGCTGTGAGTTGACAGTGCTATCTACTGCGCCACCAAATTTCATTCATTCATTTTCTTTGGGGGTTAGTCCCTTTATTAATCAGGGGTCGCCACAGCGGAATGAACTGCCAACTTATTCAGCATATGTTGTTACGCAGCGGATGCCCTTTCAGCTGCAACCCAGTACTGGGAAACACCCCTACACACTCATACACTATGGCCAATTTAGCTTATTCAATTCACCAATAGTGCATGTCTTTGTACTGTTGGGAAATCGAAGCACCTGGAGGAAACTCACAAAAACACAGGGAGAACATGCAAACTCCAAACAAAAGCCAACTAACCCAGCCGAGGCACGACCCAACGTCCTTCTTGCTTATGAGTCGATCATGCTACCCACTGCTCCACTGTGACACCCTGCCATATTTCAAATATTCATTTATTCATTTTCCTTTCGGCTTAGTCCCTTTATTAATCAGGGGTCGCCACAGCTGAATGAACTGCCAACTTATTCAGCATATGTTTTACACAGCTGATGCCCTTCCAGCTGCAACCCATCACTGGGAAACACTTATACACTTCCGTTCACACACATACACTACGGACAATTTAGCTTACCCAAAAGAGCATGTCTTTGGACTGTGGGGGAAACCTGAGCACCCGGAGGAAACCCACAAACACGGGGAGAACAAGCACACAGAAATGCCAACCGACCCTGCCGAGGCTCGAACCAGCGACCCTCTTGCTGTGAGGCGAGATTGCTACCCACTGCGCCACCGTGCTGCCCACTATTTCAAATATACAATAATATATTTTAAAAGGCATAAAAAAATTAAATAATAGAAATAAACATAAAAACAAAAAGAACAAATAACTCAAAATATGTACTAAATAGATTTCATTTAAATAAATGATACATGTACTGTAATAGTAATTTAGTTTAAATAAAATATATATTTAAACATTGAATGCATATATTTATAACAAAGCCTTTTAGACTTCACTTAATAGCAATTACTGTGTCATGAGCCCTTAAAGGTAATAATATAACAAGACTACTGTCACAAAAGCAAGATGCTGCTGATTTGTAAAAATTATAAAGTCAGTGTCCTGAGACCAGCGACTGACGTCTGAGCATGTAGAGTCAGCCAGATGAGACTGACAATAGAGGAAGCTTCTGTGTGTGTGTGTGTGTGTGTGTGTGTGTGTGTGTGTGTGTGTGTGTGTGTGTGTGAGTTGGCAAAGAGTTATTTTGGTGTGTTTTTTTACACCTCATGCTTGACTATTTCTCTCCCTCCAAAAATGAGCCTGCTATGAGTATGAACTATCTGGGCTCAATGAAGCTGGTGTTTCTACAGCACATGTAACATGCCTTTAGATAAGAAGAGTCATTTTGTGTTGAACAGCACACTGACAGCTGTAATGAGCTCATTGTTTTCAACACCTCCTGTTGCTGCAGTTCCTCTTTAAGTCTGGTCACGCCATGTAGAGCCTCGACTAATGAAGAAAACAGGACAAAAGTACAAGATCACCCATCGGGATGAGAAACAATGTCGAAAGTTGTTGTTAGTTGGTGAGGAACAGGCAAACAAAAGAGCAGAGATAGAGATGTGAGCGGACGTTCACAAACCACACTCACACCTTCACTGCGCTTCTGACGGAAATGTTGCCAAGCAACAGCAGATCTGCAGACATCAGAGCTCCACATGCAGCAGCACTACTGACAGCAGATCATGCCCGTGCAGGGCTTTCTGCCTTTTCATAGAGGAGTATTTTGGAAAGAAAATAGCCAGAATAGTCATTTTTTCTATTATCAGCTTGTGTCTGTAACAATACGCATTTCTCCAAATGAGTTTTTATCCTGAATGATGCATGAATCTCCTTTTCAGCTGCTCTAACAGACACCATGCCAGACTTTTGTACTGAGAGATACACATGCCTGATTATATACAGCACTTAAGTCTACAAAAAGTTGTGAAAATATTTTAATTATTTTGCTTATCATAATATTTTAAAAGAGATTTTCAAAATCTCCCCTATAAAAGACTTTGACTGTAATATGTCAGAAAAATTAAACAATTAAAGAATTTTGAACCTGACTTATTACAATATTTAACGTACTAGAAATGTTAGCACAAATGTACATATATAACATAAACATAACATTTTAGAAAAAAACAAAAACATGTTTAATCCCAATGCTCAAAATCTACTGGGGAACTATGCTGACCACTGCTAACTTATTAATTTTACCCTCTTGATCTGTATTGTCTTGTCTAAAGGGAAGTCTGTTTCTCAGAAAGCGCTCTTAGATTAGTCTGCTCTGATATCTGTGTGAAGAACAGGACTGTCGTGTCAGTGCTGTAAACTATGGTCAGCTCTCAGGTCATGTAAACACTTTTTACAGAGATGAAAAAAAAGATTTATTAACGAACAGTTTCTGTGTTTGGTGATTCACAGCTGTTTTCTGGTTTTGAATTGCATTATGGGATCTTGATCTACTCTGTCAACTCTTGATGTTGAAAGTTCAACTGTGCAAGTTATGTAAATATAATTATAAAATGAAATTTCTGTCTTGTTTGTCTAAAAAAAACTCTTTTTATGAGAACTGAGCTGACGAAATGTTTCATATGTATTTTTTCTTAGTGTGGTGACACTGTGCAGACATTCGACACCATTGTCTCTTTAGCCCCGCCCTCCAATCTGCACAAGTAGAATAATTTTCTGGTTTATTTCGACCAAAAAAACTAAACAAAACAAAACAAAACAAAACAATAAATGTCTTATAAAATGTGTAAATTAATCAAAAGAGCAACAGGAATTTCTCTCACTATATATATAGTTAATATCTAGAGCAGTGTGGAAAAAAATCACCAATTTCTGTTTAAAGGAGAGCAGATTTTTCAACACATTTCTACACATAATAGTTTTAACTAATTTCTAATAACTGATTTATTTTATCTTTGCCATGATGACAATAAATAATATTTAACAAGATATTTTTCAAGACACTTCTATACAGCTTAATGGGCATTTAAATACTTAACTAGGTTAACTGGGTTAACAAGGCAGGTTAGGGTAATTAGGCAAGTCATTGTATAACGATGGTTTGCTTGAAAAAAAAAAAAAAGCTTAAAGGGGCTTATAATTTTGACCTTAAAATAATTAAAAGAAAAATGTAAAACTGCCTTTATTCTAGTCAAAATAAAAGGAGTCAAAATTTTCCAGGAGAAGCAAATATTATCAGACATACTGTGAAAATTTCCCTGCTCTCAAACATCATTTGGAAAATATTAAAAAAAGAAGAAAAAAAACATCACAGGGGGCTAATAATTCTGACTCTAACTACACACACACACATACACATGCACACATATACGCATGCACACACACGGTCAAAAGATTGGGGTCAGTTTGTTTTTCATGTTTTTTTTGTCCTTTTTAAAAAAAAATATTTTATTCATCAAAGCGGAAAAAGGGTAAATCGTTAAATATTTATTACAATTTGATATAACTGCTTTATTTATGCATTGATAATAATAACAATAATGATCATTAATATTAGAATGATTTCTGAAGGATCATATGACTCTGAAGACTAGAGTAATAAAGCTGAAAATTCATTTTTAAAATCACTCAAATATTAAATTAAATTATAAACTACTTTTGACCAGTTATTTTATAGTGAAATAACATCTCACTTTTTTACAATTTGTACTGTATTTTTGACTAAATAAAATGCAGCCTTGGTGAGCAGGAAAAGCTTTTTTTCTTACTGAGAAAAAAAGTAAGAAATATATTATATATGCACCAAGCTTTGAGTGCAGACTTTCACAATTACATTTTAAACAAACCAAATCTGACAAATACCAAAACACACAGTTCTAAAAATATATTTTTTATTTGTGTGAAGGTTTGTAATATTCAAAAGAAAATTTGACCACTATAAAGAACATTTTGTGCAATTAAAAGGTTCTTTGTGGAATCAGTGATGCCAAAAATAACCTTTATTTTTAAAAGTGTTTCTGAGTCGTAAACAGGCCAACCAAAGTGATGGGATGATCTGGATCATATCTACATCGCTGCAAGTTACTGAAACCACACAATAAAAATGCAGATTTAAAAAAAATGTCTATTTTGTGTGTTTTTTTAGTTGAGATGTTTTCCAGATGTTTAAAAAAAGTGGATCTATGAAATCTAGTTTTTTGTGTGTGCTAGAAGTCCCATGTTGAGGGTGTTATTGCTGTCTGGACACTGTGTGTGAATTGGTCCAGTTTGATGATTAGAAAGTCTGACTGTAAATTAAAGAATTGTTAAGCAATCCTATTAAATAAACAACTATAATTCAACAAAGATTGTCTTATAATATCTGCTCACACATGCATATATTTTAATGGTGCCTTTAAAGAACCTTAATTAAATATAAGCAACAACTTTGTCATAAAATATATTATATAATACAAACACTAATTTAAACACGGGCTAAATCCTAACAAGATTTGGGGAATCTTTAGAAAATGGCTTGATAAACAACCAGATCACAGGGTAAATCAGCACTGGAGTTTGCTGTTTGTACCTGATGGTGTCTATTACAGCAGATTATACAGTAAAACAGAGGGTAGTACTGTGCAGAAGAGTGTGATTGAGGAGACCACAGCTGAAGCTCCAGCTATGAGGAACGGGGCCGTGTGCTTCATCATCCAGTCGTATTCCTCCTTCAGGCCCTGTTTCTGCAGCTCAGGTCCGACCAAACTCCGGATCGTCTCATAGTAAGAGTTCAACCAGTGCAACTGCAAGACAACAACAATAAAACTCTGTCAAGACAGCTAATCAGCACCGCCAATCACTGAGTCCTGCTGAAAACAAGGCTGTTTTAGAAACGTGCAAAGCCACAGGAAGTGTTTCCAGTGAAGAGTAAATGTGGGTTTCTTTCAAAGGAAACCAACATCAGAAAACAACACATTTCAACACAAAGATGTGGTTATTTACAGGTTTTTTTCTTGACAGAACTAAAATGTTTCAGATTTTTTTTACTGTAAACATTTGAAGTTAAACAGAGATCTGCTACGGGTACCAAATGAGTACAAATGAAAAAAGGGCTCTAGCTGCAAGTTAAGTGTTAAAGATTTCTTGAAACAACAAATGATTTAACACACATTTTTTAAAGACTGTGTTGTAATATTCTTTTATTGAGATATTCTTACATGAGCAGCTCATTATAAAATAATTTCTGAGTTTTAGAGCAACTAAACCATCCACACAATTACCACAACTGAAGAAAAGGGGTTATAAATCTGTTGTCACTGCCCCAGAATAATTTATTATTTGTTATTTGTTAAATAATAATAATTTATTACTATTATTATGGGGCGTCACGGTGGCGCAGTGGGTCGCACAATCACCTCACAGCAAGACGATCGCTGGTTTGAGCCTTGGCTAGGTCAGTAAGCTAAATTGTATGTAGTGAATGAGTGTGTATGGATGTTTCCCAGTGATGGGTTGCAGCTGGAGGGGCATCTGCTGCATACAACATATGCTGGATGAGTTGCCGGTTCATTCCAATGTGGCGACCCCAAATTAATAAAGGCACTAAGCCGAAAGAAAAATGAATGAATGAATGAATACTATTATTATTTGTAAAATGCTAATAATAACAACATTTTGTAATAAATAATGTATGTAATATTTCCTTTAATAAATACTATATTTATTAACTGATGTGTAATTGTTTTCTGGATTTTTTGATGAATACAAAAACTCAGCTTTGAATTAAATAACATTTTTAAATATATTAAAATAGAAATCAGATATTTTAAACAGTAAAAATATTTAAAAAATGTATTCTAGTTTTATAAATTTATTTATTTACAGTTTTTGCTGTTCTTTGGATCAAATAAACACAAGCTCGGAGTGCAGAAGATACTTCTTTAAAAAACATTTTAAAATCTAACCTTTCTTACTTTTTACATATAGTGTGTACGTTTGTGTGTGTTTAACATTTCTAATTAATAAAAAACGTCTTTCAAATAATTTAAGTGCTGGGCAAGGATAATTGCATATATGTATGTACTGTATATATACATTATGTATAAATAAATACACAAATGTACGCATGTATTTGAAAAATAATTAGGCCCCATTTGATTTTTTTTTTTTTTTGAAATTTTTCCCAAACAATGTTTAACAGAGCAAGGAAATTTTCACAGTATGTCTGATAATATATTTTCTTCTGGAGAAAGTTTTTTTGGTTTTATTTTGACTAGGATAAAAGCAGTTTTTATTTTTTAAGAATCATTTTAAGGTCAAAATTATTAGCCCCTAAAGCTTAATTATTTTCTCGATATTCTACAGAACAAACCATCATTATAAAATTCCTTTCCTAATTACCCTAACCTGCCGAGTTAACCTAATTAACCTAGTCTTTAAATGCCCCTTAAGCTGCATAGAAGTGTCTTATAAAATATTTAGTCAAATATTATTTACTGTAATCATGGCACAGGTAAAACAAATGTGTTATTAGAAATGAGTTATTAAAACTATTATGTTTAGAAATGTGTTGAAAAATCTACTATCCGTTAAACAGAAATTGTGGGGAAAAATAAACAGGGGGGCTAAAAATTCTGACTTCAACTGTATATACTGTACTTCAACTATATATATACACACACACACACACACACACACACACACACACACACACACACACACACACATATATATATATATATATATATATATATATGTGTGTGTGTGTGTGTGTGTGTGTGTGTGTGTGTGTGTGTGTGTGTGTGTGTGTGTTTGTGCAAAAAGAGTTTTGTATAGTTATATTTTTATGTATGTTTGTGCATTACATTAACATAATAAATGAAAAAATATATATACAGTTGAAGTCAGAATTATTAGCCACCCTGTTTATTTTTTTCACCAATTTCTGTTTAATGGAGGGAAGATTGTTTCAGCACATTTCTAAGCATAATAGTTTTAAAAAATTATTACTAATAACTGATATATTTTATCTTTGTCATGATGACAGTAAATAATACTTTACTAGATATTTTTCAAGACACTTCTTTACAGCTTAAAGTGACATTTAAAGGCTTAACTGGGTTAATAGGTAAACAAGGTAGGTTAGGGTAATTAGGTAAGTTATTGTATAACGATGGTTTGTTCTGAAGATAATCGGAAAAAAAATATCTTAAAGGGGCTAATAATTTTGTCCCAAAAATGATTTATAAAATATTAATAACTGCTTTTATTCTAGTCAAAATAAAACAAATAAGACTTTTTCCAGAAGAAATAATATTATCAGACATACTGTGAAAATTTCCTTGCTCTGTTAAAAATAATTTGGGAAATATAAAAAAAATTAAATCAAATCAAAAAGGGGCTAATAATTCTGAATTCAACTGTATATATACATATATATTACACACACATACACCCCCTGGCCACTTTTTATAGGTGCACCTTACTAGTGCCGTGATGGACCCCCTTTTGCCTTCAGAACTGCCTTTGTGGCATAGATTCAACAAGGTACTGGAAATATTCCTCAGAGATTTTGGTCCATATTGACATGATAGCATCACAGTTGCTGCAGAATTGTCGGCTGCACATCCATGATGTGAATCTCCTGTTCCACCACATCCCAAAGGTGGATTGAGATCTGGTGACTGTGGAGACCATTTAAGTACAGTGAACTCATTGTTATGTTAAAGAAACCAGTCTGAGATGATTTGCGCCTTGTGAAATGGTGCATTATCCTACTGGAAGTAGCCATCAGAAGATGGGTACACTGTGGTCATAAAGGGATGGAAATGGTCAACAACAATACTCAGGTAAGCTGTGGCACTGACACAATGCTCAATTGATACTTATGGGCTAAAATTTAGCTGAGAAAATATCCCCCACACCATTACACCACCACCAGCCTGAACCATTGATGCAAGGCAGGATGGATTTATGCTTTCATGTTGTTGAAGCCAAACTCTGACCCTATCATCCAAATGTCGCAGCAGAAATCGAGACTCATCAGACCAGGCAACGTTTTTCCAGTCTTCAATTGTCTAATTTTGGTGAGCCTGTGTGAATTGTAGCCTCAGTTTCCTGCTCTTAGCTGACAGGAGTGGCACCCAGTGTGGTCTTCTGCTGCTGTAGCCCATCCACCTCAAGGTTGAATGTGTTGTGTGTTCAGAGATGCTCTTCTGCATACCTCAGGTGTAACGAGTGGTTATTTGAGTTACTGTTGCCTTTCTATCAGCTTGAACCAGTTTGGCCATTGTCCTCTGACCTCTGGCATCAACAAGGCATTTGCGCCCATAGGACTGCCGCTCACTGGATATTTTCTCTTTTTTCTAACTATTTTCTGTAAACCTTAGAGAAAATCCCAGTAGATCAGCAGTTTCTGAAATAGACCAGCCCATCTGGCACCAACAATCATGCCACATTCAAAGTAACTTAAATCACCTTTCTTTCCATTCTGATGCTCTGTTTGAACGGCAGCAGATCATCTTGACTGTGTCTATACGCCTAATTCCTTTGAACTGCTGCCATGTGATTAGCTGATAAGAAATCTGCGCTAAGTGGCCAGTAAGTTTATGTCTTGAAAAAACAAACTTTTATTTTGGATTATTTTGCAATTAATCTTTGCCCAGCACTAAATGTTTGTTATCTCTAAAAGCAATAGTACCAAAAAAAAAAAAAAGTGCAAGGACCTCTCCCCCCTACAAAACCTTTTCTTTTTTTTTTTTTGCAACTTTATGTTTATTTTGAACATTCAATTGAGTACAATCATACGGCATTTCAAGGTAAATTGGTATCTCAGTATGTGAACTTAGGTAGTATAAAAATTACGTGCATTATTGTCAGGTGTATTTACTACACAGTAGTACTCAAATTTTGTAAATTATCAAGTGAAAAACAGCATAAAGAGAAGAAAAATAAAATAAATAAATAAATAAATAATAAAAAAATTATAAAATAAAAATAAAAAATATATAAATAGATAAATAAATAATAATATTAATAGGAAAAAGATAAAATAAAAATACAATAATCAAAAAATAAATGAAAATTAAAACACTATTTACATCCAGGGTTAGAACACATGTCATAATATATTTCCTTCAAGAGTAATCTCAAGTGGCCATCTTCATAATACATATGGGGACACATTATAATATGAATAAGTGTAATCATATACATGTACATGCATTAGCATATATTTATCTATCAGAGCATCATCTTCTATTCATTTATAGCAATAAAGTCAGGTCTTCTAACTAAAATATATTCAACCCATTTCCTCCATTTTCTCAGGAATATATCTTTCTTTAAGTTGACAACGAAGGTGATTCTTTCCATTGTATAAATCTCAATAGTTGCGTCTATCCAATTACTAAGGGTTGGTCGCTCTTGCTGTAGCCATTTGCGTGTGATTGCTTTTTTGCTGGCAGCCATGAGAGCACGCATAAGGTATTTATTGTCTGCCGTTACCATATCTGGATCCACACAGCCAAAATATAACAATTTACTTTCTAGAGGTATATCTTTTTTAAATATATGTTCAAGAGCCTGCTGTATTTCTTTCCAGTATTCTTGAATATACATACTACAAAACCTTTTCAAATATATATGTTTAAATGTTGTTATTAAAATACTACTGTTACCATACCTGCTCAAGATTTAGAAGAGATGTGTCTATCAGGTTTCTGTCATATGGCACCAGTGAAACAGTCTCAAACGTCAGGTACTTGCTGCTATGCTAAAAGGCACAAACAATTAAGTAAATTTAGAAAACATTTAAGGCAATTCATTTCAAGGCACTTACGGCTTTTAGTTATCATCGCTGGATTTGCAAAATTCTAAATGCACGGTTATTTTGGTTTACCTTTGTAGAAGCTGGAACAGTGACAGCAATGTCCTCTATCCTAATACCAAAGTCATTTTCCTTGTAATAGCCAGGCTCTAGAGAAGAGTTTGTCAGATTAAAAGTGTAATTGTCAAAAAGATGGCAATCATAATGATATTCTTGAGAATTTCTCACCAATTGAGGTAAACATTCCCTCTTGAAATGGAATATTATTGGACTGAAAACCCACAGGCCCTGCCAAAGACAAGCACAGTTAACAATAAAATAGGTTTCATGTTCCTTTTGCTAGCCAAGGTTGCATTTATGTGATAAAAATACAGTAAAAACAGCAATCTTTTACAAAATTATTATTATTACAAAATAACCATTATTCATTTTAATACATTTTAAAATCTGATTTATTTCTGTTATGTCAAAGCTAAATTTTCAGCATAATTTCTACCTCTTTTATGGTCCATAATTCTAATCTAGTGATTATTCTGAACATTTTAACGGTCTTTCTTGCTACTTTAGATGAGCCAGATGCATCCTTGAAAAGTAAAAGCATTTAAAAATAATTATATAGTGTATTTAAATGTAAAAAAAAACGTCATAAATACACGTAAATAGTGTGTAAATGAGAATACTGTTGAAAAAAATACAAGACGCACATTCATGAACTCCAAAGTAGTTCCCCACACCATGACCAGTGCCATGACCGTAATTTAAGCCAACTTCCCACAATGCTCTTCGTCCCAGCATCTCCATGTATACCCCTGTGATGGAAATAAAAACAAAGAAATAGTCAGAAAATCAGCGTTTAAGGTGGTCAGAGTCTGCTGTGGATTGAGCGCCCTCTTGTGGAAAAACATGACTGATGCACATCCTCTATAGCAAATATATAAATTTCTTGAGATCTTGGTACTTGTTAAATAGACACTAGCACTTATTAATCACACTAATTATTGAGTATACGCTAGTACATATATAATATACACTCATACCAATGAAACAGATACTAGTGTTATTTAATAGATACTAGTAAACATTTGTTATATACTAGTATTACTCCAAGTGTTGCCAGTAAGCTTTTTCATTGTACTAAGATATTTTATTGAACTGTGGCCATTCTGACCAGTCATATCAAGATTAGTTCAAAAGCAGCTGTGACTAGTGACATAAGAAGTAGCACTAGTTAATATAATAAAATAAAAATAATATAATAATAAAATAAAAAAGATACCGTGGTTTAACATTTAAGTACAGGTAATTGTCTAGTAATTTGGTCCCAGCAACCAGCATTTTTAACAATATCTTCTTTTGTTTTGAACAAGAAAAAAAACCTAGGTTTAGACAGAAGTTGATTGGTGAGTAAATTATAAATCATTTTGAGGGATCTAAACAAAAGCAATGGCCCCATCGCATTTCATGTTTTACATTTCAAATTTCTATAGCTTCCAAGAATCCAAAAAGAGCCACATATTGATAAATAATGGTATGATGGCTGTTTTAACATTAAGTTATGATTGAATTGCCTCTTGTTACAGTTATGAAATAGTTTGATAACAAGCAGAAAATGTTTATATTATTATTATACAATTATACAATAATAATTATACAATTATCATTATATTGTATTATATTATACATTGAAATGGTCTATAGTAGCGTTTTAATTTTGGCTGAACTATCCCTTTTACTGCAATTACAATGCAGATTAAATGTCCACAAAAAATGGCCAAATTGTCCTACATTTGTAATTAGTTCTGTCCTGTTTGTTGTTAGAATGACATTTGAAGCTGTTCAGCCTCAGCAGTGGAGCAGCACTAATCAATATCAACCAACTGAAACAGCCAATCCAATCAAAGTAGGTGTGACTTAACTATTTAGAGACAGAAAACTTGAATTCTAGCATGAAGCTGCAGGTTTCATCCTTTAAATACAAAAAAATAAATGTCCACAAAGTTAAAATAGCTTGCCATAGATGCTCACCTCTGGTTCCAGCAGGAAATATGGTTCTTGAAATCTCTATATTTCCCATGAGCACCCTTGTGTAGGCCTCCTGTTAGAATAAAATGTAAAGAAGAGTCATTTTTTATTTCAGTGCTCTAAATATAAGCATCTTCCTGTGCTCTGTATCATCAGTATCTAAGCTGGTTAGTACCTTCTGAAAGTCAGTGGGTTTACCCCAGTGCACAGTACGCGTTATATCAGTAGTGCCGTCACTGTAAGACAGAATTAGTGAACATAAATCTGACAGAATGGTATGTATTTTGCATATAAACAGAACTATGTATAGTGTACGGCAATGAAACCCACAGGTACTGTCCTCCGGAGTCAACAAGATACATCTCATCCACCGTCAGCTTCCTTGCAGTGTCATTAGATGGACTGTAATAAACAAAAACAATGCAGTGATCTAAAGAAAGACTGTAGTCATTTTTAAATGGCCAAGTTGTCCTATATTTGCAATTTGTTCTGTTCTGCTTGTTGTTAGAATGACATTTAAAAGGTTTTCAGCAGTAAAGCAGCACTAATCAATGTCACCGTCAGCTCTATTTACAGATAGAAAACATTAATTCCAGCATGAAGCTACATGTTCGATCCTTTACATAAAAAAGATGTCTACCAAGTTTTTCAGATAGCATTATGAACTGTTATGCTAGATACGAATACATGGAATTTACATAATAAACAATGAAATTACCTGTAGTGAGCAAGAGCAGCATTGGGTCCACTTGCAGAAATGGTTTCAAAACTCGGCCCTCGGCTGTTCTTCTGTTTGCTGTCAAAACACATTGAAGGATTTGTGTTTCTCTAGAAAAAGGAAGTAATACAGCCTAAAGCAATTTACACCAGTAAAACATTTTTCAGAAGATGAAAGAAAAAACATCCTTGATGCAGGAACTTGTTCTACTTGTGTAAAGCCAACAATGAAAGTTCAAAGAAGGTGAGCTACAGTCTGTCTATTGACTTAAATATGCCACAATGTGTATATCTTTCAAGACAGATACCCTAAGTTCCAATTAGATTTTATAGTATTATTTTGTATTATTTATTAAACAACAACTAAATAAAATATAACTAGATAACTAAAAATATAACTAGTCAGAGTTAACTGCTAAAACGATTTAAAAATAATTGTCAAAATTAATTGTCAAATGTGAAGAAGCTACATTTGTAGTTTGTACAAATATTTAGCAAAAAAGCACACAGTTTTACACTTATAATGAATGTAGTTTTAGCTACAGTTTTTACATAGTAAATATAATATGAACTGTTCACATAGAGGTCAAAAATGAGTCATTTTAAAATATTTTTACTTTAATCAAATGATTGTACTACATTTTAGCTCAAAAACCTTTTTTATTTAATATTTTGTGTTTTAAAGGCAATTGAATGGTACTAAATTATGTGTATGCAGTAGTTAATGACCCATTAGTGGATGTTTGAGCATATACAGTACATAAAGATGGAATTTCCAGCTTAAACAGTACATTTTGAATGCTATGAAACTATTGCTATTATGCTATTTTATTCAATTTGTTGTTAAATATATATTTCTGAATTTGAGGTTGCTAGCTCAAAACATAAGTGTCACACTTTACAATAAGTTATCATTAGTTTTTGTACTTACTAACATGAACTAATAATAAAAAATACTTGTACAGCATCTATTAATTATAGTTCAACATTTACTAATGCATTATTAAAATATAACATTGATGTTTGTTACCATTAGTGAATGCACCAGGAGTTACCATAAACTAACAATGAACAACTGTATTTTCAATAACTAACGTTAACTAACATGAACAAACACTGTTATATATATATATATATATATATATATATATATATATATATATATATATATATATATATATATATATATATATATATACATATATATATATAGTATTAGTGATGAGGGGTAAAATTAGCTGTTTGTGTACCTGCGACACTGATCAGCATATAGAGCTGCTGTAATCTCAGTCTCTGCGCCTTCTGGAACTTTCTTCTCAAGCCACAGGAGAAGCTGCATGACTGCGACTGCATCTCTAACCTGTGGTAAAGCACAGTGCATGTTCACTCATTGTGTCCGATAAGAACTAAATCTCCTGCTTGACAGCAGACGGGTGCCAGACGGAGAGGTTTAATTAAATGCAGTCAACTGAGGTCTGTCTCTTTTACAGCAGAATGAAGACGGTTGTCCTTGCACACTATCAATTGCGTTTAAGATATAAAATCCCATTCTGAAAAATATGTCAGTTCAACACTGAATGCAAGCAAACACCATCATTAAAATAGATCCCAATATGTTGAGGAAGGGTTTATGATAAGGAGTGATAACACACTGATCGAGTTTATGGAGTTGCAGTGAATGGAGTCTGTCTGTCTGGCCTTCTAATGTGGCTTTATGATGTGATAAAGTGCCTTTAAATCTCGAAAATACTTCAACACAGGTATCAGTGAACACTGTCCATCAGGTTTATGGCTGCTTTGCAGAAATCATTCGGGGAGAAGACAGTCTGTGTGTGTGTGTGTGTGTGTGTGTGTGTGTGAGTGTGTGTGTGTTCTCTCACATGAGCCTCTTTGAGAATCCGCTGCTCCGTCATATCTTTTACTGCTTTAGTGGTCAGTACAGGAGAATAGGTGCTGGTCAGTAGTTTGTCCTGAAAGAGATCAGAAAAGCTCATCTGTTATGTAGGACTCAAATCAAAATATTAGTCAGGGTCACAGTACTAGTTCCAGCAATCTATTTATCTATTTATCTGTCTATCCATCAATGCATCCAACTTTCTGTCCGCCCATCCACCCATCCTTCCATCCATCCATCCATCATCTATTTTTTCATTCATTCTTGTTTATCCATTGATCCATTCTCTATACATTTGTATATCCACTGTCTATCACTCAAACCTGCATTCATCCATCCATCCATCCATCCATCCATCCATCCATCATTTTTCTATTAGAGATATTAGATCTTTCTTTTATCTTTCAGTCCATCAGTCTGAAAATCTATCCATATATTCTATCTATTGCCTTTCCATCTGTCTCTCTATCATCCATCCATCCTTTCATCCATCCATTTCATCCATCAGTCTTTCTGTCCATCATCTATCTATCATCTTACCATCCAATCTTCTGTCCTGTTAATCTGTTTGCCGTTCTGTCTATCTCTCCCTCGTTCCATCCATCCATTCAACGATTTGGCAGCCTATTTATCCTTCTATCCTCAATAAGTGTGTCTGTCTGTATATCCGCCAGTGTATTATCTATCCATTAGTCTTTTAACCATTCTTTAGTCTACTTGTCTGTCCATCCATCCATCCATCCATCCATCCATCCATCCATCCATCCATCCATCCATCCATCCTCTCTATCTGTTTGCCTATCTATCTATCTATCTATCTATCTATCTATCTATCTATCTATCTATCTATCTATCTATCTATCTATCTGTCTGTCTGTCTGTCTGTCTGTCTGTCTGTCTGTCTGTCTGTCTGTCTGTCTGTCTGTCTGTCTGTCTGTCTGTCTGTCTGTCTGTCTGTCTGTCTGTCTGTCTGTCTGTCTGTCTGTCTGTCTGTCTGTCTGTCTATCTCTCTATCTATCAATCTATCTGCCTGTCTCTCCCTCCTTGCCATCTATCTATTCTTTCATCCATTCTTCAGTTTATCTGTTTATCCTACCATCCATTCACTGCATTTCAAACTTGGATAGGCAAAGTAAAGTGGCTGATCAGCTGTGCAGTGTGTCAAAAATAGATACAGCTTCACTTATATCTAATTTTATCCCACTGTGATGTGTGTCCGATGTATATGGCATAACTAAACTTTCTCCACAGATGTGAGTGCACAGGCTTGTGTGTCTTTAGAAAGCCATATGGGGAACATATCAGTTTATTACAGTTAATACAGTTCATTATTTCTAAACATTGAGTATTATTAACACCAGAGAACCTTTGTGTAACCATCTCTAAAATATATTCAACCCACAGATAACTGCAAAGCTTATATGTGCATACAAGTATTTTGGATCCAGGTCTTACCTCAGGAGTGATGAGCTCATATAGGGCCTGGTTGGTATACTCTGTACCAACCCAAACCCTGACGTTGGGTCTCTGCAGATATGACTGCAGATCCATGCGCACAGAGCTGTACTCGAGCAGTTGAACACAGAGCGACTGGCACGAAGCATTCAAATACACCTTCAGCTCTTCTGTTATTCGTTCTGTGTGCACAAAGAGCCTGATGAAGGAGGTTAGTTAGTTAGAAACTCTACACCAGCTAAGTATAGTGCTGTTCATGTGAAATGGAGAAACTTGCCATATCTCATCCATCGACAGCAGAGTGTAAGAATAGAAGAATGGATTATAAGGGATGTCGTTGCCTCGTAGATTAAATAGCCCTGAAAATAGAGAGCGATTTAACCAAGGATTTAGAGAAGATCTCCAGCATGAGTTTGTGGGTTTGTGATGTGCTTACATGCGGTCTCGTCCAGAGCTGAAAGTAGCACAGCAGTGGGCTTGTATGGATTGTCAATTATTTGGGCTCGTATTTGCTCCACTTTCATTGGCCAGGTCCTTTCTGAACAACAGAACAAACACACACACAGTCACAATAGCATTTACTTCACATTTCAAAGAAAGAGTTCACACTAACATAAGGATTCTGACATTATTTACTATCCTAGCCACTTTTCTATGTGCAACCAAAGTTTATAGAATATATTTTGATGAATGATGGAAATTGGTAGCCACTGAAATCATGTTCTTTCATGCATAGTATTTTGTGTTCAACAGAATAAAGTCAAGTTGTTTTTTTAAACAAATGGAGTAAATTCATTCATTCATTCATTTTCCTTTGGCTTAGATCCTTATTTTCAGTTGTTGCCACAGTGGAATGAACCGGCAACTATTCTAGCATATTTTTACACAGCGGATGCCCTTCCAGTCACAACCCAATACTGAGAAACACCCATACACACTCACATTCACATACATACATTAAGGTCAATTTAGTTTCCTCAATTGACCTATACCACATGTCTTTGGACTGTGGGAGAAACCGGAGCACCCGGAGGAAACCCACGCCAGCACAGGGAGAACATGCAAACTCCACACAGAAATGCCAACTAACCCAGCCAGAACTCTAACCAGATTACTAATCACTGAGCCACCGTACTGTCTGGAGTAAATTATGGCAGAAAATTTAATTCATGAATGATTATCCAAATCTTTTCATTGAATCAGCTTATCCTCAGCACAGTTATTATTCAGCAATTCTTAAATCGATTAATGAAACAGACTGATTCATTCTGAAGTGTACCACATTGGCTAAGAAATTAAATTAGTCCCTCACAGTTTTACAAATTCTGAAAGCTTGGAATAAAGAGCCCAAATAATTTTAAGATTCTCTTTGTGTCTTATTTGAAGCTTGAAACCATTAAATTCTCGAGGCCTAGTTAGTTCAGACAAAAAGAAAAATATTTCATGATTTATTCACTCTCAAGCTGTATGAAACCTGCATGAGTTTCTTTCTTCTGCTGAACACAAACGATGATATTGTGAAGAATGTGCAGTTGAGGTCAGAATTATTAGCCCTCCTGAATTATTAGCCCCCCTGTTTATTTTTTCCCCAATTTCTGTTTAACAGAGAGAAGATTTTGTTCAACAAATTTCTAAACAGTTTAAATAACCCTTTTCTAACAACTGATTTCTTTTATCTTTGCCATGATGACAGTAAATAATATGTTACTAGATATTTTTCAATACACTAGTATTCAGCTTAAAGTGCATTTAAAAAATTTAACTAGGTTAATTAGGCAAGTTATGCCAAGTTCAGACTGCATGTTTTCACACTGCATGATTACCTGGGGTAGCATTCCATCGCTACTGTATTTACACTTCAAGATGGATCAGTGACATGGGGTGCCACACTGCATGACTTTACAATAGGAAGAAATGCTGACAACTCTGTTTCTTTTGAAGGGAATTAGCAATTTCTCACAACCTTTTTGGACCCGAAATATAGCTCAGATGACATGTCAAACAGACACAATTGTTTTTGCCAAATTTCCAGTAGTTTTTCCTCATTTCTTGGGTCCAAATAGATTGAAAATAAGCGCTTTTAACTTCTCCCCCCAACCCCCTGCTGGCCTGCAGATACCCATAGTAGTGGATGCTGGTCTCTCATTGGCTGTAGGTAATCGCGATGTTAGAACACATTTTACATGACATCATTTTGAATAGCCAACAGCTTCAAATGTTTAGCATGCCGAACATCTCACGGGTGTCGGCGATTCTCTCAGATCGCGTATTTGATAGTTCACACTATGTGATTGTTACTCATGTGAACGAGCACCGATTTGCCTGAGTGTTCAGGCATTTGTCTGCTATTTCTAAAAACCTGTTGGCAAGTTAAAATCGAAGCTAAAATCTGAACTCAGCATTAGGATAATTAGGCAATTTATTGTATATTGATGGTTTGTTCTGTAGACGATCAAAAATATATTGCTTAAGGGGGCTATTAATTTAGACCTTCAAAATGGTATTTAAAAAATTAAAAACTGCTTTTATTCTAGCCGAAGTAAAACAAATAATACCTTCTCCGGAAGAAACAAATATTATGTCAGAAATACTGTGAAAATTTCCTTGCTCTGTTAAACATCATTTGGAAAATATTTGAAAAAGAAAAAATATATAATTTTGACTTCAACTGTAGCTAACCAAATAGTTTTCAGTCCCCACTGACATCTGTAGTATTTTTTAAAGTCAGTTCAAACTAAAACAAATATTTGATTACTATTTTATTTCTTTATAATTAACTTCCTTTATGTTCAGCAGAAGAAATACATTTGATTTGCTTAATAAATACAAGCAGAATATAAAGAATTTATCATACGCCTGGACCAACAACCAAACTATCCCTTTAACTGTGCCTCATTGACTTTCTCCTCACACCAGAATGAGCTAGAAAATGCCCTCTGTCTACTGTAAGCTATATCACTGGTCATTAAAGAAGAGATTTAGTGCTCTGTTTGTCATGATCTTATGGTCCTCTGCCCTGTTCGCTTGCTACTTATCAGTCAAGTGATGCTGATAAGACATGCACACACCGATGACACTGTCAGGTAAGCGCGTGGGGTTGTCAGGAGGCAGAGGAGGTCGTTCTGTCCATATTTTATCCACCAGGTTATCAGAAATAGATTTCAGGATCAGGTCTGCTGGAGCCAGGTTGGTGTTGTAGATGTCAAATGTGTCTGCAACAACGGAGATCAGAGATTTTGTTATATTTGCACTGCCTGACCAATCTCACATACTATCATCATGTCATATACTGTATATAAATATTGAAAGATAAGTAGTATGGTCACAATAAATATATAGTACTAAATAATCCAAATAGGATACAATAAAAGCATAGCAGCTCAGTAATTTCATAGGAAAAACTTACAAAACAATTTTTTTAACTCAGCTGAGGTAAAAGATGAAAGTCAATCAAAATCCATTCAGCTTTAAGGAGTGACTGTATTTAATTGGCAGATGACATGGTGCTTAGAAAAAACAGATTCATATAGTTTTTACAGTTTTTCTAAGTTCTTCATTTTAATTTGAATAAACATTTGATATGAAATGATGAAAATAAGAAACTAATCTAGAAAAAAGAGGGTTCAAACTGGTCTGTCTCTTTTACCAGACAAGTTTTACTTGTCTTATTTTTTAGCTGTAAATATGAAGATACATTTCTATCTCTGTCTGATTTTAAATCATAATTTTGGCTTTTAAAATAGGGTAGATCAGTGGTTCTCAAACTGTGGTACGTGTACCACTAGTGGTACGCAGACTTCCTTCTAGTGGTACGCGGAGAAATGAAATATGTCATGTACATACTTCACCCATTTCAAAATGTATCAAAAATTATGCATATAATATGTAATATATGACATATAGCCTATATTTCTGAGGTAATCTGCCACGTTTTTTAACTGTGCATAGTTGTAGCTGCTTAACTGGGCCAACTACGCTACTGTATTTCAATACTCATTTTAATGGTGGTACTTGAAGAGACAGTTTTTTTCTGAGGTGGTACTTGATGAAAAAAGTTTGAGAACCACTGGGGTAGATCATACTGTAACATTAACATTTTCAATTAAACATTTTATAAATACCTCACTTATTCAGCGAGTACAAAATGCAGCTGCCAGAGTTCTTACCATGTCTAGAAAACAGGATCATATCAACCTAATTTTATTCTCCTTACACTACCTGCCTGTTAAATTCTGTATTGATTTTAAAATATTGCTTCTTACTTATAAAGCTTTAAATAATCTAGCTCCTGTTTATCTAACCAACCTCCTGTCTCGCTACAATCCAACCCAATCTTTAAGATCTGAAAACTCAGGGCTTCTGGTAGTACCTAGAATAGCAAAGTCAAATAAAGGAGGTCGAGCCTTCTCATTTATGGCTTATAAACTCTAAAAAAAGCGTTCCTGATAATGTCCGAGGCTCAAACATACTCTTGCAGTTCAAAACTAGATTAAACACCTATCTTTTTAGTAAAGCATACACTCAATGCATATTGGTATGATGCATAAATGTGCCCCACGCAGGTTTTTGCATCTCGTTTATATACATTAGGAACAGCAGCTACGCTAATTATTCTCTGTATTCTCTATTTCCATCTGGGGATACTCATCCCGTGGCCCCCAGAAATTATGCAGTGCCACTGACACGATCCAAGACCTGTGTAGAGATGATCCCAAGATTTCCACATTACCGGACCAGCCGTAGCAATTGCTGTGGTGGTCATGGAGGAGTAGAGAGCCTGAGACTGATTCCTATGAGTTTTCGCTGACATCCAGCATTCTCTAGCCTCCGGTGCCTAGACTGCAGCTCTCCATAAGACATTTTGCCATATGAGAAATGGTCATGCCCAACTAAGCCAGGTTTCTCTGGAGGTTTTTTTTTTTTTAATTTCACTTTTGCCCATTGGTGAATTTTTTTTTTCTCCTCAACGCTGTCGCCACTAGCTTGCGTAGTTTGGGACTTTATGTTTGGACTCTCAGCAGTGAATATTAAAACACATTGAACTGAACTGATCTGAACTAATCTTAACTAAACTTAATCTTTGAAAAATGAACTACACTGTTTCAAATTCACTATAATCTTCTATGTGAAGCTGCTTTGACACAATCTACATTGTAAAAATGCTATAAAGATGAATTGAATTGAATATTCAGAGACATGCATTAATTGCATGGGATAAACAATAACACAATGTACATATAAAATGTTTTTATACTTGAAATAGGAGGCAACTGACTAGAATCTGCACAATGTAAAACTTGCATCTTTAAGCGAAAAGGAAAAACCACAATTACACTGCACTGGTTTTGTTTTAGAATTTAATCTATTTAGAAATAATATCAAATGCTATCGTAGCCATAAATAAGTTGAAACTCTTACAGTATTAAAAACTTGCATAAAAAACTTTTACACTGTAAAAAATTCTGGGACACACACAATTCCTTCATGTTGTCCCATTAACTAAATAGTTAAGTGGATTGAACACAAAACATTTATGTTGTCCTAAAAACAAGCTTAAGAATTGTGTTGTTTCAACTCATTTTAAAGGGGTGGTCCAGAGTGTATTTTCAAGGCTTGGTTGTGTTTATAAGATGCAAAGTAGGTGTACTCATGCTTCATTTGTAGAAAATCACATTATTTTTTCATAAATCTTACTTTGATTATATACAGCTACTCTGCTAACATGAAAACGACCAACGAAACAACGAAAAAGAACATTTCCTAGTTCCTCAAAAAGGCTCGTCCTCAAGAGGCTCTGATTGGTCAGCTAACATAATGTGCTGCAATTCGCTGATTGGCTGCACGTCACCAGAAAAAGTGGCATGCCTCTACAAGCACGCACTTTTGTGCTGTGTAAACACTGTTGGTAATAGCAGCTGTTATCCATATCAGTTTGAGCCTGAATCAAACAGAAAATGACACAGAGGACACAGCTGAACCTCATGCCTGCTCTTTAAAATAAAATCTGAAAAGTATCCTTCACATATATAGAGAGACAATGCAGCGCTGTTAAATATTTTTTACAGGGTGTTTACAGCGGTTAGATGGATAAATATGAATTTGTAGCAAAATGGTAACGGTGCCAAAACAGAATTTCCCATTGTTTAAATTCTTGTTTACATCCTTGCTACAACATACTGCTAACGCTAGAAACTGTGCATGTAATAGATCAATTTGAACAAATTAAAATGCTGACAGGTTGTGACGCACAATCCACAGCTTTGTCTATTATGGTTGGAGCTGCTCCTTCTTCAAAAAGTTTTAGCCAAATCCAGCACTGAACTGGGAGAGATTCTGGAAGCTATCCTTTGTCAAATGGTAGTTATAGTATATATTTTTTAAAGTTCTCTGGAACATAATTAAATTAAATTGTAAGCATGTCTCTCTTTGTGTCGTGTTCTTTGGAAGCCCAAATACAGAAACAGAAGATGCTCTATGGAAAAGCAGCGTTTGGATGCCATTTTAGCTTTCACTGCTATAACATTACAGCACCTCTGGCCATGCTCATTCGATGCGTGGGGTGAATGCGCATAACCTGAAGCATTTGGGATCTCACTAAACCAGATAAATTTTTTGTATTACCCAAAATTTGCTTTGCTAATCTACAGTAGGTGAGAGTTCAAAGTGGCTATTAACGCCGCGGCTGGTACCGCCGCCGTTTGAAATAGGTGCCGCTCTGTTTTTAGTGTATGACCGCAGTTTGTGAATGAGCCGCCAGGGGGCGCAAAGGGACGGGATGCGAACGGACAGAAATAGATCATACAGCTACTGTGCTTGTAAATGATATTAAACAATAAGTCAAAGCATTATAATTCCTTCATTAATCATTTAAAATTTGTTAACACGCTTTATTGTAAACTTTTTAAGTGCAAAGAGGATTCGTTTTGGAAAATAGAATTGAAGAAGTAAAAGACAACTAAAATGAAAGCACAAACATTTAGTACAAATAAGTAGTCTTAAATAAATAAATAAATAAATAAATAAATAAATAAATAAATAAATAAATAAATAAATAAAGCAGCCTAAATATAGAAAGATGTTCAGTGTTTGCTATTTTGATAGGACTAAGACAAGACATTTTCATTTATGTTTTATTTCTGTTTTTATTTCCATTTTCGTTGTTGATTATATTTTACTATCTTATTTATGTCTCAACAATTGTACATAAACGAATAATAAACGAATAATGAAAATAAATGAATAATGAAAATAGGCCTAAATAAATTATTTATTTAAAGACATTGCCGTACAGTACGTGAAACACTGAGAAAAATAAATTGACCTACCTTAAGCAGATCACTAAAAGTATAATAAATTTATTTTTGCCGCAGGACATAAATTAAGTCTTGCAGGTTTATTTTTAATAATTTAGTTTCAGTTCTGTTCATTTTTTTTTCAAAACGTCAATGTTCTCCTTTAAAGTAGCTATAACTGTTGTTTTGTTTTTTTGTGTTTTTTTTTACTTATGGCTCAGTATGTTTTGTATTTTAACTTCATATTCAGTCACCTTGCAAATGTGTGTGAAATATAATGCCGCATAACCGCGGAAAAAGAAGAAAAAACTGTCGAAGGTTAGAGCTAATTCATCAAAATAAGCTATATTAAAATACAACATTTATGTTAATACAGGCAGAGTGTGAACAAACTCAAGGCTAAGATATGCGCTTGCCTTTTAATGCATTTGCGGCCTTTAGGCTACAGGCAACTATGTATAATAATGTTTTTTTTTTCTTGTTTTTTTTTTGTATGGTAAAGGACAATACACATTATGTTATTGATGTAAACTTAGGCTAAAACTTACCATTGATAAACGTGACCTACCTCAAGCAGATCACTTAAAGTATAAAAAAATAAAGTAGGCTATATATATATATTCTTAATAAACTTCACAGCCACAAATATAAAAACAACTTGTATTAAAACTGGGCGAGGATTAGAAAGAATACGATGCTTGTTATATATAATTTAAATTTTGATTCCAATTTCTGCAAGCACATTTTTTCACTCGCTACTCTGCCAGAAACTTCGCCGCCGGAGAGCACCTCAATAATGTAAACATTTGTTTAAAGATGGAGCGCAAGATGTGCCGAGTGGCAACATGTGAAGAACGATGGCAAAGCTAAGTGTGATTATTGTAATAAACTAAGTTATAAAGCAGAGTCCCGACCAACAGGACTAAGCATATGCGGTTGGCTCATTCTTCACGAATATAGAATTAAAATAATGGCGCGTTAGGTTCACTAAGCAGCGCATTCTCTCCGCCTCATCGTTTAACCAGCGGGACACGCTGCTGAAGCAGGAGAGACACTCCGTCATTCATAATCTTAGCTGATGTATCGGAGTCGAAAGAATATATCAAAGAGGAATTTTCTTTTAACAGTCCCGATATGTTTAATCTTTTTATTTTATTTTTTTTTTCGTGTCATTTCTCTTCAGCAAATTAGATATTTTTTAAAGCTGCTTGATTCTTTTAAAACCGAAAGCAGGGCCCATAGTGTTTTTCCATAAGATACTCCTTTATGAATGTTTTAATTTTTTTATTAAAGTTTTTAATGTGCTTTTTGATAGTTTTATTTTATTTCAAGCAGCATCTAAATGCGAATTTATCCTCAAAACTTGGCATGAGAGCGATGCAAGTCATGTGTGGCATAATTGCCTTTTTTCCCTGCGCGTGCGAGATCAATTTCTGATCTTTTTGCAACTAAAATGAAAGCATAAACATTCAGTACAAATAAGTAGTCTTAAATAAATAAATAAATAAATAAATAAATAAATAAATAAATAAATAAATAAATAAAGCAGTCTTTTAACCTAAATATAGAGAGATGTTCAGTGTTTGCTATTTTGACAGGACTAAGACAAGACATTTTCATTTATGTTTTTATTTCTGTTTTTACTTACATTTTCGTTGTTGATTATAGTTTACTATCTCATTTTATGTCTCAACAATTATAGATAATAATAAACGAATAATGAAAATTAATGAATAATGAAAATAGGCCTAGATATATTATTTATTTAAAGACATTGCCGACATTGAGCTTAAGTTGAATGCAGCTTCATCAAAAGCAGAAAAAAATAAAATAATTTGACCTATTTTAAGCAGATTATAATAAAAATATTTTTGCCGCAGGACATAAATTAAGTCTAGCAGGTTTGTTTTTTTAATACTTTAGTTTCAGTTCAGTTTTTTTTTTTCAAAACGTCAATGTTCTCCTTTAAAGTAGCTATAACTGTTGTTTTGTTTTGTTTTTTTACTTAATGGCTCAGTATGTTTTGTATTTGAATTTGACGCGTCAGAAAAAAAAAAACCGCTGAATCTCTGCAAATATTTGGTTAACTTATAAAACAAATGTATGGTTTAGTGATGTTAGTAATGCATAGAAAAATGCAAAGCAGAATTATTAAAGTTATTATTTCATTGATCTGAACATAACCATTTATAATATAATTACTAACCCGTCGTCTAAAATATTAAAATAATAAAATAGTCTATTATTTTATTCATGGCTAGAGCTTGATTAAATTGATTAACAAGCCATGTGCTTTTGTTTGTTTGTTCTCGGTACTGGGTATACGCAAAACATTTTCTAAAATGTCAAGCAGTATTTGTCTATAGAGCAGCATTTTGCTAATTATAATAGTCCTTTATATTTATATACATGTGTTTTTGCATATTCGTTATTTCACTTGATGCATTCGTTATTTAATGTTTGAATACTGAAATAAAAAGCCATCGTTTAAAAGGTTATTTCACCATCAAAATGTAGCCTGTTATATGTATCATTAACGTTTTATATAAAACTGCTGTGCAGTGTAAATGGGACCTTAATACAGTTTAAAGCGAAGTTGTCTGTAAGGATGATGGGCATGGCATGTCTATTGTTGTGGCTCGCGTTGTGAATATTAGAAAATAACTGTCGGGTGAAGGCTTTATGGTCGTGCGGAATTGTCTGCTGCTGTCATGGCTCAGCAGGCAACACCCTATTCAGCTAGGCTATGTTCGGTGTTTGTATGTACAAATTCGTTTTGGCGAATGCTAGAGCGTAATAGAGATATTTTAAATAACAAGTATAGTTCAGTCCAGAAGTTGCTGTGCATAGAAACATTCATTTTCATAAGGCCCCATTTGCGGTTTGGTTTTAAAACGCATAGGTTTTGCTACGGTTACGCCATCCGTCCTCGGGAGTTTTGGATTTTGTGTAACCATGTTTGTGGAAAATACTTGAGGGTGGAGACATATCCCTTCCCCCGTCTCATAACCAAAAGCTTGTCTTTCAGGTGTTAATGGGCATCGAGACCGAAGTCATGTCGCATTTCCACTGTCGGCCTATAGCTCGCAGCGCGTAACGCAAACCCAGCCCCCAGAACGTCCCCCGAGTGTTGGCATCGTGCATCCGTTAATAACTCGGTAGAAAATGTATTTTATAACATCCTCATTTAGACACAGTCAAACATTCAGCCCAAATGCACTGGAGAGACCTGAAACGTGTTCCCAAAAATGCTCTGTTTGCACGATTTGATTATTATCATCATATCCAAATACTTTATAAATAATATTCTTAACCTTCTCTGGTGTTTATTGTTTTTAGAAAATATCTAAAATCTTTTAAAAGAAAATATCTTGTAAAATAAAAGTTTGATTTGGCTTTAACGGTTTTATTTATGTATAGGCCTACCTAAACTGTTATAGCTTGCTTTTGCTTGTTTTATATTGGTTTATTTATTTAATGCGATTTTATTATATCCGATAATGTAATTCTTTAAATTATATTTCAATGTGGCTTAGGCTTATCAAGATATGACACTTGTTTTGAGCCTACAAAAGGTAATTTGTAAAGTGTTATGTCTTTCTGTTGTATTCATATGGTGTATTATCTGCAAAATAAATAACAAAAAGAAAGAAGCCGCTAGCAGCATCCACAGAGCTGTGAAGAGAGCGCTCTTTTGCTCGGTCTCTCACACACAACCTTTATGTCTGCTGTGTCTTTAATATGGTGTGTAGATTATTATGCGTTATTGAAACATCAAGGGGGACGCAGCAAAATCACTTATAAATTAAAATTGTATTATTCTATGCAACAGCCTTACATTTAAAACGGAAACATAAGGGCGATTTTAAGCAAAAAGACCTCAGCCTATAAGTCTAGATGTTTTCTTTTCCTTTTTATTTATTTGTTTATTTGTTTGGCGCATGTGTGCGATAGGAAAACTATAGTGTAATTACGGCAAGCCATCTTTCCCAGACTCGGGGCAAATTCCTTTCACTCCGTCCCGAAGCCCCAGCTGGCCCTCCTGCCATCCACTGCGTAAAACATATGCTGGATAAGTTGACGGTTCATTCCGCTGTGGCGATCACAGACTAATAAAGGGACTAAACCGAAAAGAAAATGAATGAAGAATGAATGAATAAATTAATAATAATAAAATAAAAATAAGGTAATAATAAACACAAATGCCGCGTAAGCGGCCTTTTTTTTAGAGATGGTACATTTGAATTGCCTCTTCCCACTTCCCCCACCTCGAAATTGAAAGTTGCAAAGAGAACTCAATAGCAAAGATCATAGCCCATTAACACATCAACACATAGTCCATTTACACATCAACACAGTGCAAGTTTAGCGGAAGAATGTCAAATCAGAATCACGCAGATGAAGCACACCAGCTACTACTATGAAACTATTAAAATTGTTTTGTCATAAATTTGCTTATTTGCAGCAGCTTTTTTTCGCGCAACAGAAAAGCGGCGTTGGGAAGCCGTCAATGAATAAAAACAGGGTCAATAGTGAAAATCGGCTTTTCATTGTATCCCTATTACCTATATCAATGCATTGAAGGCCTTTTATGGTGTCATCTCGATAGAATAGCCTAAGTTATAAATAATTTAAAGAACAAAGTTATAAAAACTCACATTACATAAATAAACAATTAAAAATATGTTTAGGTTGTCTATTTAATTGCCCTCGTGATGATGGTGTGCTTTATCATTATGTGCGTTTTACTTATAACTAACCTGATTCAAATGATGGATCTGCGACAGAGAAACTAGGGGTTTTGGGGGACATGCATCACTATATCCTTTTTTTCCCCAAACTGTGCATAGTTCAGCTGCAAGTTACTGTACGTCTTTTTTTGGAAAAGCACCCCATGTCCGCTAGTGCCGCGCGCCTCTTTCTCTGGGCAAAAATGAGTTGATTTTTAAAATAATAAATATATAGATTAATTAAATTTTCAGCAAAAGAGACATTTATTTCATATTTCACTATGCATTTCATCTGATCTTTATAGCTTAATTAAACACATATTGTCAAAACCCACACATAGGCCTATTGTATGAAAATGAAAAGGGCATTTTTTGTTATTATTACACTACTATTTGTTATTTGTTGCCTAGGCTATTTTCACATTTGAGGTGCTTTATTGGCATGACAAGTAACTGTACATTCGTTTTGCCAAAGCAGTGCGCGTCTCACAAACAAGACAGTGCAAAAAGGGCAGTAGTGCAAACAAATATGAAAATAACATATAGGCTAATAAAAAAATGATTAATAAAAATAAAAATAGAATAAAAAATAAAAATATAATAATAAAAATAAAAATAGATTTTTGATAACATTAAACAGGATAAAGGTAATAATAGTAGCCTATTATCAAAAGTAAGTCCACATAAAGAGTTCCAGTATTTGTGTGTTGGAGACAGGAGCGGGTATTGTTGGGTGAACACACAGCAGCACACACACTCCCCCAGTAAGATGGGTTCTGTTCGACAGGGACTCAAAGTTGTTTTGTATGTGTTGGATTATCGGGTAGAATTTCTCCCGGATCTCGGAGTATTTAGTGCACTCGGGATATGCAGCTCCGTCTCAATCAGCTGCTGAGGGCACAGCCGCTTCTCCACCGGCAGCCATGTTTTTTTTGTGCGGGCCCGTCTTTACGGCTAGCTGATGTCCGCTGCCCGCTTCTAACATGTTAGAAAATACTGCAAATCAAGCTGTCGGTATCTCCCCGCGGTTGAAATTGTTCGTTATTCCGAAAAAAAGAAGAAGAAATATCAGCGCGCAGTAGTTGCTTTCTAGATTATTTAGGCCTATATTCAGCTGTTTTAATCTTGCAATTCTGATAATTAGAGATAATGTCTGTTCAACTTGTCTGTCATTTATTTCTCATTTGCTACTTATTTTATTAATTTGTTGATGTTAATATACTACATAGTCTTGTATATGCATATCTAAAATCCTTTGGCATTCAAATTTGCTTTGAACTTGAAAGAGAGAAAGAATCGGATTTTACCTGTCAGAGCACATTGCATATGCTTTTTTTGAAATAACATTTATTTAACAAATATTTTAGCACATCGAAAGTAATTAAATTACCTGTCTTTTGATTAAAACCTTTATGCAAAAAGATCAGAAAAAAAGGCAATATGCGACACATGACATGCATCGCTCTCATGCCACGTTTTGAGGATAAATTCGCTTTTAGGTGCTGCTTTGAATAAAATAAAACTATTAAAAAGCACATTAAAGAATACTCATAAAATAAAACCTTGATAGAGGAGTATCTTATGAAAAAACACCAATTGACGGGCTCTGCTTTCGGTTTTAAAAGAATCAAGCAGCTTTAAAAATATAATTTGCTGAAGAGAAATGACAGGGAAAAAAAGATTGAACATATCGGGACTGTCAAAAGAACATTCCTCTTTGATATATTCTTTCGACTCCGACACATCAGCAAAGATTATGAACGACGGAGTGTCCTCCACTGCTTCAGTGGCGTGTCCCGCTGGTTATAAACGAGGAGGCGGAGAGAATGCGCTGCTTAGTTTCGGCTCGATATATTTAAATAAAAACTAACAACGCTGCTTATAACGCTCAAAAAGTTAAACTCAAATGCACAACCCTTGTTGGTTGCACCTGCAGGATGCACAATGAACCTAACGCGCCATAATTTTAATTCTATATTCGTGAAGAATGAGCCAACCGCATATGCTTAGTCAGTCCTGTTGGTCGGGACTCTGCTTTATAACTTATTAGTTTATTACAATAATCACACTTAGCTTTGCCATTGTTCTTCACATATAGCCACTCAACACATCTTGCGGTCCATCTTTAATGTTTAGATTATTGAAGGTGCTATTGACGTTTTGAGAAAAAAATTAATAGTACTGAAACTAAATTATTAAAAATAAACTTGCGGGACAAGGCAAGCACATATCTTAGCCGTTTGTTCACACTCTGCCTGTATTAACATAAATGCTGTATTTTAATATAGCTTATTTTGATTAATTAGCTTTAACTGACAGCCTTTTCTTCTTTTTCCGCGGTTATGCGGCATTATATTTCACACGCATATGCAAGGTGACTGAATATGAAAATAAAATACAAAACATACTGAGCCATTAAGTAAAAAAACAAAACAAAACAACAGTTATACTTTAAAGCAGAACATTGACGTTTTGAAACAAAAAAACGGAACTGAAACTAAATTATTAAAAATAAACCTGCCAGACTTAATTTATGTAATATTTTCATTATTCATTTATTTTCATTATTCGTTTATTATTATGTACTATAATTGAAACATAAAATGAGATCGTAAATATAATCAACAACGAAAATGTAAATAAAAACGTAAATTAAAAATATAAATGAACATGTCTAGTCTTAGTTCTATCAAAATAGCAAACACTACATCTCTCTATATTTAGACTAAAAGACTGCTTTATTTATTTATTTATTTATTTATTTAAGACTAATTATTTGTACTGAATGTTTGTGCTTTCATTTTAGTTGTCTTTCATTTCTTCAATTCTATTTTCCAAAACGAATCCTCTTTGCACTTAATAAGTTTACAATAAACCAGGTAAAAAAAAAATTAAATGTAAGTTGAGGTGATCGCAAGTTCACAACTGTGAGGTGATGTGCTCTATCGGCAGGATAATCTATATTATTTTGCTGTTTTTCATATGCGCACGTTTAAGATTTGAGATTATAACATTGCCATGATAGTCAAAGAAATCAAAACATTATTTTCACCCCAACGCAATTTAATCGGGCACTGAAGGCTAATAACTTAATTCTTATATTAGCTTTTTGACTTCTCACCATGTATCTTTTCTACAGCATAGTATAGTGTAAGAGCATGTCTATTACCAGAAAAACTAAATTAAAATTATATTTTAATTGAACACATCACATCACATACAGTAAGCTACGCCTACAGAACTGTGGTTAAAGTGCCACCCAGCGGTCAAATGCTGCTGGCGCATCAAGCACCGCCGTCGCCGCGGCATGAATGGCGGTACAAGGAACACATTGAAGTAGTAACATCTGTAACTCTGTAAAAGCCAATGTCTCCCTTTGAATTGAACTTTGAGCGTATTACATTCAGAGATGTTGTTTATATTCAAACAGCTACCTTACAGATGAACTAAAGTTTTCAAATATGATACTGTAACCCTTTAAATAAATAGTTTACAAAGCTGCAAAAGTAACACTGTACATTTAAACAGAAGAGAAAAATAAAAAAATGAGTATATAGTTATCATGTCATTTACAACAAAAACAAAACAAAAAACAATAATAAATGGCAATGTCTCTCTGTTTCGAAACTAAATTGGTAATAATTTCAAACCTCTCAGCAAATGTTTTGCTTGCTTTTGTTCACTCACCTACAGAGAAGAGGAATGGGTCAAAGCCCACCTGATCCCCTTCAGGGACCTCCAGGATCAGCCAGTTGGTGATGCTGCGGATGGAACCTGTGGAAAATTGTGGGACATAAAACAAAGCAACTCACATACATCCAAATGTTGAAATTAATTTAGACAAGTTTTAAATAATCTGTTTTCTCACTATCCTGCTGTAGCTCCCAGTTGCAGTCCATTTGTCTCTGTGCCTGAATCCAGTAGCGGCTATCGGTCCACAAAACAGCCTTGTTTTGAGTAATCACTGCTGTGCCTATTAGAAACAGACTTGTGCTAGTTATGATGCAAGACAGGAACAGGCCGTTTGTCGAAGCCCAAAGAAGTGACAAGCGTAATGTGTGTGAGAATGATGAATAGTGATGCAGCAATATAATGATTGGCTGGCTGCGAAACACACCTGCAGAGCCAGTGAAGCCAGACATCCAGGCCAACCGCGCATCTCTGGGGGCGATGTACTCACTCTGACAATAAAGAAACCACACTCCCTTACTGTCACACACTTAATGTCTACACATTTAGAAAGGTAATGAGAAATTCAGGGCTGTCTTTTTGAGAATGCATTGCGGTCAATGTGCCAGTCTGTCTGATCCATGGAAAGTAATCAACCCAGGCTCAGACTTGTGTGGCATAAGATTATGACAATAAATTTCAATATCTCCTTTTTTAAAACACTTTAAAAACACTTAAATTCAATGTCTGATATTGTATAAAAGTGCATTACCAGATGAGCGTCTGTGGCAGGAATGATGTAGGCAGAGATGTTCAGGGGGATCATGGACGCTCTTAGATCACGAAGCCGAAGAGTTGTGTTTACAGCTGTCGGTGGCAAATACTGAAACAACAACATTATACTGCATCAAAATGATTTACTGTATACATTGATAAAATGTGAATAAAAAATCCTTATAAATACTAAATATTTCATTTTTTTCTGTTCTTGACAATCAAATGAAGTCAGTACCAACAAAATCAATCTTTGAATTTATGCATATATTTCTTAAAGTCACAGTTCCCCCCAAAATTTAAATCCTCTCAACATATAGTAATCCTCCACTTGTTTGAGTTGCTTTCTTGTGTTGAACACAAAAGATGATATTTTAATAATGATAGAAAGCAGCAGCCATTGACTTCCACAGTATTTTTTGTTTCGTGCTGGTTGCTTCAGATCATTCGTTAAAATATTTTTATTTTGTGTTCAACAGAAGAAAGAAACACAAACAGGTCGGGAACCACTTAAATAGATCCGTCATTGGTGCGTGCACGCCTGCATGCGCACCACTCGTTCATGTGCACAAAAGACAATCACAGTTGCAGTAAAATCAAATGCTGAATCAAATCTTTTCAAAATCCTGAATCAATATTGGAGTTACTAAGAATAACACTATGGCTGAAGTATTTCTTTTAGACAGACATTGTTATGTTTAAAACTCTTTGAGTCATGCAAAGCTTATGTAGATTGTGTTGTATTGAGAATGGGTTATTATATATATATATATATATATAATCCTCCCGCAAAAAATTAATGTGAATATTTTTAGTTTCATAAGGGACATTTGACAGCATCGATAATGTAGATTTTTATTTAGTTTAACAACAAACCATAAGTAAATAGCAGTATTCCGCCTAGCCTGCTTTACTGAGGTAAAGTTTAATGAGGTTTTATATTCACATTACATTGGTTAATTTTTTAACAATGTTAACCTGTGATGCACTCCCTATATTTACCATGCTATAACATGTAAGTTTGGCTTAGTAATAAGTGTAATTCCTGCACGCTGCTGGTCAACCACTAACTACGATGCTAACTGGCGAATGACATGAACTAGTAGGTTAAATGACAGGGGAGGGACTGTGTTTCAAAGATATTATGCTAACCGGTTAGCATTTTGGCAGATTACCTACTGCACCTTTAATGAGGTAAATGAGTGTATTTATGATTAGGTAGCTTAATCGAATCATTCAATCATCACAGAAAAAAAATATTCAAAGATAATTCCTTGGATTTACATTTTTTATGTTAAGTGCTTGTAAGCAATTTATTTTGGGCTGAATTTAAACAAACACATTAAGTTGAATATGAATAAATGTAATCTGTTTGTTTAAACTCAACCCATATAAATTGTTTGGAACAGTTTTGCAGAAATATTTTTTTTCAGTGTATGATTCATTCACATGTGTTGATACTTTGATAAACAAACACTGTTGTTCAGAGATGCAGTAGCAAAAACATAACATCTGTGAAAGAAAGAAACATGTTTTTTTTCTGAACTTCTGTATAAAATCAGTGTCATGATTCACAACTATGCAGAAACTTGTTTTTGTTAAAACCATTACAGGCTAATTTTAAAAACAGGAACAATGCAGCCAGTAAACAGATTACTGCAGACCTCATTAAATCACATTGCATTATTTATTTAAACACCCTCCTCCTATTAATTTTACATCTGAAAGGGTAACTTCTAACACAATAATAACTGTCCGTGCCTTTTTATCTCTGACTTTTTACTGTGTATCGCGTACATCCTGACATTAGCTCTTCAATCACAATAAGAAGTAAATGCAACCGATAATGCAAAACTGATAATGCAAATCTATGCAAATAAGCAGCAAAACAAGACTGTAAAAGTTGACTTGAGATCTGGTGTGTGCCTGACCTAAAAACTGTTGTTATCAGAAGAGAAGATCTCACTGAGTGGCCAGATTAGGCCTGTGTGCTGGATACAGGGTTATTATTATTATTTTCTCCCCACTGCTCTCTGAGCTAAAGACAAGTTCTGGTGCTAGGCTGAATCTGTTTTTTGAATCTGAGGCAAACAAGGACAGGTGTAAAGATATGTAAAGAACAGAGTACCGGAGGATTAGCAGAACAGTTCCTCTCGCTGCCTGACCGTTCTTTAGCCCGCACCGCATGTCCTTCTCCTGTCAAGACAGAAAGAGAAGAGTAAATGTTTTAAACTCAGTCAGCTCATGTGCTGATCAAAGGTCAGCAATCACTGTTAAATATATGCCTTTATAAGCCAGCAACACTGTTTTTACATGACCATATTGCAGAACCAACATTATATAATGCACAAAAATCTCAAAAAACAATGTGTAAACTATCCACATATATACTAAACACACCAATTATGACATTCTATAACGAATGAAAAATGCTTTAAGCAAAGTCTTTCACATAATTATACGCATTCAGTTTCATTTTATGGATAACTGAGCAAACAAGCAACATTTTACTGCAGAATTAATTTCCAGGCTAATGACATGCAAATATATCCAGCAATAAACCAACACACATGACACAAAGACAGATGGTGAACAGAAATGTTGCCTTAATGAAAGCCTTACTCACACAGTGTATTACAGTTGCATTAATGCATAGTTAACACCACATCATCGAGATGAAATCGGCATCGCATACACACTTATTTATTTATTTACCTCCAAGAACCACAAGACACACAGCCAGTATCCAGCCTGAGGAGCTCATTTTAGACCATCTGCTCCAAGCAAGTCCACACACAGAGTGTGACAGCGGGACACAAGTGTCTCTGTCTTGTGAGTGTGTGCGCATGTGAGTGTCTGTGCACAAGGGTGTGTATGTCCTATCCGAAACTACATGAATTATCTTGACTCAGAGACTTCCCAACCAGAGCCATGTGAAATAGCGGAGTGGGAGGAACTTTGGCTGTGACTCTAATCTTTACTACTGTAATAAAAGCATGGTCACTCTCTCTCTCTAGTCCGTCTTTAATGTGCAGTGCATTTACCCATGCATGGCGAAGCAACTGTAGGTCCATAGTAAATGATAGCTTACTGTTGTCTCCTGTTACATATGTTGCATGTTTCTGAGCCACAATTCTCTGATTCGTTTTTCTTCCACATTTTGAAATAACAACATCCCACTGCTGGTCAATGCCAGGAAATTGTGCAAGAAAGGTTTTTATTGTGTATTCACTTAAAGAGACAGTTCACTCCAAATTAATAAACATCTTCATTTATGTACTCGGCCTAATTTCTTTCTTTTTAAGTAGAACAAAATATATTTAGCTGCACATTCAGACTTCTCTTTAATAAACAGCACACTGAAAGTGAATAGAAATAAAGTGGAGTTCTAAGTATCATAAAAGAAGTCAGTTTGAGCACTAAATCACAAGACTTAAGACAGATTTGGGGGAGAAACAGATCAAAATTTAGGTCATCATAGATTTAAAGAGATAGTTTGCAGAAGTGGTAGCAATTGACTTCAGTAACACTTTTTCCTACTAATAAACTTAAATGGATAGTTCACCCAAAATTGAAAGTTTCCTCACAATTTATTCACACTCAGGTGGTTTTAAACTTTCTTAATTTGAATGAACACAAAAGAAGGTATTGTTGAGAATAATTTCTTTTGTGCTCAACAGAAGAAATAAACTCAAAGAGGTTCGGAACAAGTTAAGGATGAAAAAATAATGACAGAATTTTCCTTTTTTTCCAGTAAACTATCCTATTAATGGCTACAGTAACATTGAGTGGGGGACAACAGAGGTGAGGATTCACATCCAGTTTATTTAAGAGATTAGTCAGACAGGCAATGGTCAAAACAGGGGCAACAGGAGCATACAGGTAATCCAAGAGTGTAGTCAAAAGCAGGAAAATGGTCAGGACAGGTGGCAAAACAAAAATGATAAACAGAACGCTAGGGATGGCTGACGAGAAACTGATGTTTTGACACAGTGTTGAGATCCCGAAGCGCAAGTGGTTCAAAACACTACACCAGGTCACATGACTAAGGCGATTTAAAACACCTAGGTCACGTGACAAAAGCGATTCAAAACATCAGTCATTTCAGAACCGTTTTGAGACCTGACGTATCTGTGTTTGACTGCCAGGGTCAGTCTCTATTATGTAGCCTAGTGGACTGTGCATGTCCACAGAGTAACTGTGCAGCAAATGGCTCGCGTTCGAATCCCAACTTGTGCAAATACTCTGAAATTATGACCTGATGTATTTTAATAATGCTACTGTTTTATGACTAAAACAAGACATACTGTAAATATTCACAAAGTGTTCAATCAGATGTCAGATCAATGTTTAAACAAAACACATTACAAAAACAAAACATTTAAAAACTGACATATACAGCTGTCTCACCATGGATTCAAAACCATTATCTCTGCATGCTAGTCTGGAACTCTCACTGCTTCACTACATTACTTGAAACCCCAATTCTACAAAGTACAGTTTAATAGCTCAATTTGCGTAACTCTATCTTTCTGAAGCTGTTTAAGAGCAATACACAAAAATGACCACAAGGTGTCACTGTAGAGACGGGTGTCGAAACGTTTTAAAGCTTCGACATATTTGACATATTTGATTCGACTGTTTCAGTGTTTCATCAAGCCTCGCTTTCCCCACCACTACAAAACACTTATTCTAAAATGCGGAAGTGCGCCTATTTTCACGATTGTTTTAGAACTTCCGATTTAGTCGCCTATTGGAGAAATGACTAGGAATAATAAACGACAGAAAACAGTCTAAATACTTGCTCTACAAACAAATGTTTGCATTACTATACAGACCAAGTAGAATAATATAATAACAAAATATCAGTTTGAATCATCAAGCAGCGTAACGAGCAGTTTTTAATGTCTGAAAATGAATGGAAGTGAATGAGACCGGAAGTCTTGAGCCAAAAAGATTCAAATGGCTGTGCCCGTTCATCGGCAAAGAATAAGGTGAATAGTCCTGGTAATCACAAGCTTCAGCTGTGTTCGCAATCAAAGGAGATCTGGGCCAGGTGTGTGATGTTACAATCCTATGTTTGTCTTGTCTCATCTGTTTTTTTTTTCTTGTTCCTGTTTTGCTTAGAACACATCCAATTGGCCACTTCCAGCTTGCTTGATCCTGATTGGCCTACAGTGTTTTAAAAAGCCATGACACCACTTCCTTGGCAGCCATCTTGTTTTTGGTCACTTGCTTGTGTTTGTTGTAGTGGTGGGCAAAGCGAGGCTTAGTGAAACATTAAAACAGTCGAAGCAAATGTGTCGAAGCTTTGAAACGTTTCGAAACCTCACTCTACAGTGACATCTAGTGGTCATTTTCATCCTTCAAGTAACATAGTACAGTGGTTAAGGGGTCAGACTTCCATGCGGGGTTAGTAGGTTTCGAAGCCAGACTGTCGCAGTTGTTTTGAAATGCTTTAATACCAATTGGTAATGCTTTGCTCTTGTATTGTTTTGTTTCAACATTGGTCTGATATCCGAATAAACAATTTGTGAATAAATATGTCTTGTTTTTGTCTTAAAACAGGGTTGTTGCTAGATCAAAAATGGTGGCCTGAAGTTATCAAGAATTATTTATATTATTCATTAAATTTCCCATTTATTGTATTTTATTAATGTCTACCCTAACCCTAAACCCAACCATACTGTAAAAATATTTATTATTGTTTTACAGTGTTACAAAAATGATGCTAAATTGATGGCGTAACTGCAGCTGTTTCCTATTTAGGCTACACAAAACAGAAACATGATTAAAATACATAAAACCATGATTTCAGAGTATTTGTACAAGTTGGGATTCGAACCCAAAACATCATGCAAAGCATAGAATCAATTAGCAAACACACAGTTCTTTAAGCCATATGAGACAGAGAATGTGTGTTGACCTTGGCAGTCAAATGAGAATTCGCCAGGTCTCGAAACGTTTCTAAGCTGATCGATGCTTTGAATCGCTTTAGTCACGTGACTAGGTGTTTCAAAACACTTTAGTCACGTGACTTGGGTGCTTCGGCTCATGCTTCGGTGCAGTGTTTCGAAACACTTGCGCTTCGGGATCTCGACACTAGGTGCGTTCGACATGAAGCTCAGCTGCAGCCGGTGATCAACGAGATTAGCCGAGCGCAGGCGGGGGCGGAGTTGAAAACGGAGCCGTCAAGACGGACAGCTGGACACTTCGGGACTCAAAGTTGCTGCAGTCATGATGACCGATCACATGGCATCATCATATTTTTTTGTTATTTTTATTTATAACAACAAAACATTTACAAATAAAACAAAATACAGTTTCTACAAACTGTGGTTCCTTTTTAAACAATAAGAGAGAATTATGAATAAAATATATAACAAATGCATGAGAGAAATAAGAGGAAATGAGGGGTTAATATAAACATAAAAACGAACAGGTCTATTAAATACAAAGCAATAAGCATAAATTCTAGGAGTTAAACATCAACCTTTAGGCTAATACTTCTTGTTTGAATCTGCTAAAAATGGGTTTACATATGTACATTTATAGATTTAAAAATTTCCAATGTAAAAAGCAAAACAAGGTGTTTTGATTAGGTCTTAATAAATGACATTATTTTGGATAATGAATGAATTTTCAAAAAAGCATTTTAATTCAAAAAGATTGTGTTGAAAAGAACAAAAGGTAAAATAAGTGAGCGATGTAGAAGTTTTCCAGAAAGAGCAGGTAGCCTTTAAACTGCTAGACAGGAAATAAAATATATATTTATATTATAATAATAAAACCATTTTATAATTATTTTATAAAATAGTTCTTTAACTTAATTTGTTAAGAGAGCTTTAGGGTGGCAGGATCAATGATGATGATTTTCTTATTTCAAGTCTGTAAGACTTTTTTAGGTTATTCACTAAAATATACACTAAAATATATCATTTAAATCGTTCATGGAGATGAATGCAGTAAATAGTCTGTATAAAAAAGTTAAAAATAAACCTGTGCAAACAAGCTAACCTTTATAACCAGATTATTTAACAAAAGATGAATTACTGCAGTAAAATATTTGTAGTCTTTTAATAAGCAAGATGTGTGCAGGATAGAGAGGGTGTGAAAAGTGAATTGTTTGTTTTGAAACTTTTGAATCGGAATTTGTCCAATTATAAACCCGAAACACACGTGTTTGTTGTCATGTGGTGAACTTGGCCAATCGTGTAATATCGGTGTCGTCATCAAAGCTCCTGCAGTCGCTCTTCAGAAGCTGCACGGTCTGAGTTTGCCGTCTGATCTCGGAGCGCTGTCGCGGTACTTTGATGCCACATGTGACAGTCACGTGGCGCCGGCGCAGCATCAGTCCGGACAAGATTTCTAACCAGAATGCACCGCTTTAAGACAGATTTCGATCGATCTGCGCAGCGCTGCATGAAGTCGAACGCACCTACTGTGTCGAAACATCAGTTTCACGTCAGCCATCCCTAGTTTGTTGAAATGTTTGAATGTGGTATAGTGCAGAGTTTTTGGATGTGTTAGGACTGAGAATATTGAGATTTGTGAGTACTGTTTGTTTTGTTTGACTTCTGAGATTATATTGAGAATTGTGAGTACTGTTTGTTTTAGTGTTTGCTTTGTTTATGATACTTTGTTCCACCGGCTTGTTTGACCTTTGTTGCCTGCTGACATTGATTTTGGATTGTCCTTCAAATATGGTTGCCTGTTTTTGTAAATAGATTGTAAATAGTATATATATTGGGATAGTAAGGAGTTTGACGCGATTTTCTTTGTAAAACCTTTTTGGCCTCTGTTTTTGTGTTAGGTAGTTAAGGAAGTGAATTGTATTTTCTTTCTTTTATTTTTGATCAGGTAAGTTAGAGATTTAATATAAAGGAATTTTTGTTTGTTATTTTGGCCTTGTCAGCTCCCGAATTTAAACCCCTATAAATCTTTGAATTCATTTTTGTCGTCTTGTCTTTCATGTTGTGCACCATCCCTAGACGGTGCGTAACAGTGAGTACAGGGAATTATGGGATTTGTAGTTCATTTCAGTGGCAGTATTGCAGTCCGGGTGATAGCACATGTTTTCTAGCAATTTGCAAGGCCTTGATAGCTGGTGATCGTGACAGGCTACTACTCACAAACGTTCTTCCAAAGCTTTCAACAGAAAAAAGAAACATATCCTTATACCTTGGAAGTTCACACAAAGTGGAATCACTTTCACAGAAAGCAGAAACCACATCTTCTCCACATCAACAACATGAACCACACTCTTTTAGCCTCAGCTACAAATACAGTATTTGAGGATTAAGTAGATGTTGTACATGAGCAGCCGATGAAGTCAATTCATTATGGCACTACATAAACTGGTTTGTACAAACCTCTGTACAGTTATACAAATAACTGAAAGCACCTGAAATACAGCATCCAGCTTGGATAACAAATGCTGCATTCAGTGTGGACTGCGGTACATTAAATTAGTCTTTGAGGTGAAACTGCGAGTCAGAGGACTATTGGGGTATTAGGAATCATTTAGGAAACTTGGTTTCAATTTGTGAGCTGTTGGATTTTGTTTGTGTTATTAGTGAAGGGTGTGTGTGGCAAAGCGTGATACATTTAAGCGGGTTAGCGGTTTGTCCAGGTTCAGTAGATGTCATCTTAGCATTCAGTGCAGACGGCATTATCATTCAACCTCAACCAGCTTACAAGCATAAATAAATCTGCCAATCAACTTGACCTTATCTGTACAAGTTTATAGTTTAAAAAATAGTCAAAAAAAAAGTTTTAATAATTAATTTCTAATAACTGATTTATTTTATCTTTGTCATGATGACAGTAAATAATATTTGACTAGATATTTTTCCAGACACTTCTATACAGCTTAAAGTGACATTTAAAGGCTTAACTAGGTTAATTAGGTTAACTAAGCAGGTTAGGGCAAGTTATTGTATAACGATGGTTTGTTCTGTAGACTATCGAAAGAAAATATAGCTTATAGGGGCTAATAATTGTATCCTTAAAATGGTTTTTAAAAAATTTAAAACTGCTTTTATTCTAGTGGAAATAAAACAAATAAGGCTTTCTCCAGAAGAAAAAATATTATCAGACATACAGTGAAAATTCCCTTCCTCTGTTAAACATCATTTAGGAAATTTTTAAAAAAGAAAGAAAAATTGAAAGGAGGGGCTAATAATTCTGATTTCAACTGTATATATTCATTCATTCATTTTCTTGTCGGCTTAGTCCCTTTATTAATCTGGGTTTGCCACAGCGGAATGAACTGCCAACTTATCCAGCACATTTTTACGCAGCAGATGCCCTTCCAGCGGCAAACCATCTCTGGGAAACACACACATTCACACACTATGGACAATTTAGCCTACCCAATTCACCTACCGCAGGTTTTTGGACTGTGGGGGAAACCCGAGCACCAGGAGGAAACCCACGCGAACGCAAGGAGAACATGCAAACTCCACACAGAAACGCCAACTGAGCCAAGGATCGAACCAGCCACCCAGCGACCTTCTTGCTGTGAGGCAACAGCACTACCTACTGCGCCACTACGTCGCCTGTATATATACATATATAAAAACGAAAACAAACAAACAAAAAAACTAACAAAAAATGCCCCTTTTTTAGTTAATGGTAATCTATTCAAGAGTGATCATTATTATCATACTGAATACAGTGTACAGCAAATAAATAGAATAAAGAGTGTATGAACATCACTTTAAGACTGCAACTACACTGTCCATATAACAATTATTCAACAACTTTTCCTCTGTTAATTTCAAACTTTTTTTTGTTTAGATTATTTTTTACAAATTTAGTTAGGTAAAAAATAAAACAATTAAGCTGTGCCCAAAAAACATAAGAATTTTGTAGTTTCAGCTCATTTTAAAAAAGTAGTTTGCACAAAAAACAAATGTTATTCTTTGAGTGCTCAAAATGTCTATGGCAAATCTGAGCTCAATAAAATCTTCCATTCACTCTCTCCATTAGAGTATGTTATACACTCAAAAAAGGATGTTTGCTGTTTGTTACAACTATTTAAAAAGAGCTGAAACAACACAATTCCTGAGATTTTTTATTTGTTTTATGGTCAATCCATTTCAATTTGTATAAAACTAACAACTTTATTTAATTCCTTCATGTCTTAACACAAACCAATTATATGGAAGCCAGCATGTTTACAGTGCAGAAGCAAAAGCTCGGTGGTGACATATCACACTTTTTGGTTTTGCTCTGAGATTTCTAAGTTTTCAGTTGCTAAATTTTTTAGTGGCATTCAATGTTTTTGGAGAAAAATGTGTCCAGACTGAATTAGCCCTCTTCGGATGCTTTGACTTTGTGTTACAGTAGCAATGACATAGTATAAGCAAACATCTATAATGTTTGTTATAGTGGTGGGTAATAGGCTGATCTTGATGGATTAAAATTCCACTTTACCCCATATAGGGACTGACTGAAATTACTCTCTTAAGCTTATCATCATCTCCCTTTGTCACATCAATTTTTGGATTTCACACCGTCAAACAGAATAGAAAAATATCAAATAATAACTCATGTAACTGACTGTTATATGAAGATGACTGGAGATGATTGTCTAGACAGAGATAATTGCAGAGCCACAGTCAGATGCCAGTGAGCAGCTGAGATGCAGGTCTGGCCGTTCCTCTGCCACAGACTCATTACTGCATAGCAACAGTGTCATTTGCAAGGCTAGGAGGAGATTTACCTCCTTGCCGAGACGTTGCATTCTTATGAGCAGCTTATTAATGCAAAATCGCTACATTTAACCCTCAGAAAGTTCTTCCACATGAGATAAACAAAAACATATTTACTTTCATGCTGAACATTGTTGCATTCGTTTAAATTATTTGGCTTATTTTACATCATTGTTCCTTTTTAATTTTTAATCAAAGAATAAAACTTCAGCAATATTTTTCATTGACATCAGTAACATAATAAAACCCAGCAAAAGGCAGTAACTTCTATGATAAGAACTCAAAATCAGTGATGATAAGATAAAACCACAATCCCATTTCAGAAATATGTAATCAGAACTATACCACTACATTTAGTTTATCAGTAAATTGACAAGATTAAAATGCCAGACACCGTTTTTTACACAATATTGCATTGCACATTTACAGTGGTTAATCCTAATGCCATGTAAGTGTTCTTATGCACCAGCAGGGGGCAGAGTTGCTCCATTATTATTTATATGGCTGATTGACCCAACTTGATATTGGAGAAATAACACACAGCACAAATACCACTGATATTATTTACAATCAATATTAAATTGAAATACCTTAATAACACAAATATTATGAACGGTCTTGTTTTTTTTGTTGCAATGCAAATGGGAATGAACCTAAATCAATATGAACAAATCAAATTAATACAGATTTTAATAAGCATCTAAGGCCAACTAAATCATAATGCATTCAAATTTCTATTAAAATGCATTACTTTTACAAAAAAACATTATTTTTGGTTTGCCAGGTTAACAACTTGCCATTACTGCTTATCTACATTAATAAACATTTGCAGTTATGCATATTATAAAACATTTTATTCAACTGCATCCTTATTTACGAGATTGTAAACACCCAGACAGACTTGATTATGTGCACATTAAGAATGTAGATCTGAGCGCTCATATGTCAACGAACCTCCCCTGAAACCAGTGGCTGTCTTCATTATTTGCTCAAATGAGCACAGTGCTCAAAGTTATAGATAGATATTAATAAATGGTAGCCCTGGCAACCGTTCCCTGGTAATGTGGAGCAGTACAGGGAGCCACAAGCAATACCTCCACTGACACAGAGCAGCAGCGCCCAGACGACTTCACACACATCCACAGATCGCTGCTCTCAGATCAGTGCGGAAGGGCACTTAAACTGTGACTCAGGTAATGCAGCAAAGTCATGTTCTTCAGGAATTGCACAGGTAAGTGCATCACAACTAAAAGATTTCTGCACTTTCACTTATTGTTGAGATGAGGCATACTTTTACTTTTTATATGGTCAAACTCAATATAAGAGACGTTATAAAACAAAAATACGGTCAATAAAACTTATTTCGTCTTAAGAATGTCTAAAATGGACTGATGGTTGATTTGTTCTGTAAAGGAGTGTGTCATTCATTTGGTTCTCAAATTGTTTTTTTTTTTTTAATTAAAAAACTTTACAAATGTACAAACCCTGTCATTGTCCTTCTCCTCAGCCTAAGTGAACCTAAAGCTTTAATAGTTTTATTACGCTAAAAACTTTTATTTAAAATACTTCAAAAATAGCAAGTTTAAGTTGTTATTATTCACATCAATTGTTTAATGACATGACATTATAAATAAATTCCACAAATAAGTACTATTTTACAATTGTCCCTATGTTTTAGTCAGTTCTGTCACATTTGCATTTTTTTTAAGGTTATGACTCAGAGGAGGTGAAGCATCATTTGTGACATCAAGTGATTTCATTTGATGGAGAAGCTGACAGTGATGAAAGATGCGTTCTACAACACATTGAATTGTATGATTTTATGCTTGTTTGTGAATGACTTTTTGAGGAGGACAAGCTTAAAGGTCAGGCCCTGTCACATTTTTTATAAGTAAAAATGTATGTTTCTGGTAGAACATCCCAAATATATGACTTGGTGGATAATAAAATGAGTATGGAAAAGTCACAGGCTTAACTGAAGATGGGACCAGACTCATCTAAGAACAAGAATATGATATACAGTGCATAGCAAATTGAGTATACCCCACTTTGAAAAATATTATTATTATCAATTTCTCAGTGGAAATAGGTCATATTTTTATGTGCATTTGGCGCAACAAAACAAATTTATTAAGATATATTTATAAAAAATAATATTTTATTCACAGAACACCTTTAGAAAGAATATACATTTAAATGCTTGCAAAATATTGTAAAAAAAATACAAACTACAACAATTTAACACAATTTTATAATTTTTTGTTTCTTTTGTTTTTTGCTCTTTAAATTTATTATAATATTTTTAAATATTTTCCCTAACATATACATTTAGGCTACTAGTTTTTGGACTCCAGATTTGGCTTCAGTACTGACTAAACTAATGTGCATGCACTAAAATAACATTGTAAAGCATCCTATATGGAAAATATGAATTTAAATGAGATTTGTGAATGGTCTACTCATACAGTAAAAGTATAAAAAACTTAGCAAAATGAAAACAATGTATTAACCCTATTTGTTGGTTAAAATAAGGTTATTCAAAACACCTTCATAACATTATAGTTTGACGTTATATTTATGTTCTCAGATTATTATTTAAATTGTTAATAAAACTTCCCATCAGCATTATACTAATGTTCTCTGAGAGCATTTCTCCATCAATATTAGGAGAGCATTCATTAAGAGCAACTAAGGTTTTAAAGATGTTCCAAGAACCTTGTTCTAATAATGTTTTTACAGCAACATTACAAAAATGTTTGAAAAACGTAATGTTCTAACATTTTTACAACATTAAAGGAATGTTAAATACATGGACGGAATGGTCTAATACATTCCCTGATAGCTATGGGGGGAAAACTATATAAACATAAATAACAAAACAAAGCAAAACAATAATACACATATCAAAACAAATAGGCAAAAATGGAAAAAAGTTAAAGCAACAAAACACAAAGTACAGCGACAAGGCAAACATAAAATAAAACCAAACAATAAAAAACAAACATCGTAATCCCCCAAAACAAGAGCGAGGGTCATCAAATCAAACAAACCAAACAAAAATAACAAGGTGCGTCCCAAATCACGTACTTGTGAACTATTCTACACCATTTTTTTAGTATAAATACTGTAAGTAGTGCATCCACACTAAAAACTCTAAAAATAATAAGTGCACTTTAAATACCCGCATGATGCAGTTATTCAACCGTTAAAAATAAGTGTGGAATGTTGGACACTTCACGCACTCAACAGCTGCTGCTTTGCACACGTAACAGAAGGGGCGGAGCTTTTAGGCTCTGATACTTTATTTATTTTGAATTGTGAAAGCAAAATTCTCTAATGAGAGTGATTATAGCGCCTCCGATGGTGAATGCCCTTATACTCATGGCAAGTATTATTTGGTAGTTTGGTCAATGATTTCACTAATTTGGCAACCGTCAAACGTCATCTGGGAAATAGTTTGAATTTCATTCATTCATTTTCTTTTCGGCTTAGTCCTTTTATTAATCTGGGGTAGCCACAGCGGAATGATTTTGATTTGAATTTTCCTCTCAGTAAAAAAAACTTAAGTGTTCTATTTGGGACGACACAACATATATACAATGCTGTTGAGTGTATAAGTGTGAATAGTGTATAAGTGCATAGTGTGTAGTGTGCCATTTGGGGTGCAGCTACAGGAACAGCTACTCAACAGCAGTGTTAGTTTACAGTAATGTAACTAGCCATGCCCTTACAAAACACTAAATTTCCTCCAGAAAGTGTAAATCTGCTGACGGTTTTGCTCTGCACATTGCTTCTCATGATGCTGAGAGTGTTCTTCACCTGCTCACTCTAGGTCTCTCTCAGTCAATCATTATCTATAATGTGGCTACTGTAGTTACTGTTAAATGCTTGGAGGTGCTTGTACATAAATCATAGACATCAACACTAGCTGTAGAGACCAAGGACACACAGCATGTGTTTACCACTTGAAATATGTTACGCGGTGTCAAATGAGAAAGAAAAACAGAGATGGGGTATGTAGGTGTGAGTTTACAGTTATTATTTTTATCAGCTTTTAAAATACTTTCAAAAGCCTTTTTTTTTTTATATAAACCCCTTAACTGTCACTGTCCCAATAGTGGGACCTTTAATTTTACTTGACTATATTGCAATTAAATCCTAATATGATCATGATAAACTACATACAGTATAGTACATCAGAGTGAAGCATTACTTTGCTACAGCAATCCACATGCAGATTAAAAATCGGATGATTTTTAAGAGGCTAAACGTAAGTTACTTCACATCAAATACCACCAATAAAAAATAACCGCCAATAAAACATTAGAATTTGATGTCTACATTGTAAATATTGTCAAAAGTATGAAATAATATGGTTCATAATACTCAAAACATACACAGAAATAGGAAGCGCTCTAGTCGCAATGGAAACTGAATGTCAATTAATGGCGATGTCTGATACTGCAATCAAACAAAAGTTTACTAAAAGCTAATTTTTGGAGATATGACTTCAAATTTGTTGTATAATTTCTTCTGATATTTGCTTTGATTTTCAGTCATATTTGGGCTTTTTTAAATACATACTTTATGTAATATAATGAATTATACATTTATTGTTTCATTATTAAGCTTAAAGGCACAACTTTTATTTGATTTAAGTTTTTTCACTAATACAATCTGACAAGTGTCTTTTTAAAATGAGACCAAGTTTTAGCACAGAAGTTTTGAAGATTGGCAATCATTTAAGTTGACCATGTCATTTTTATGTCTATGTTCAAAAAGTGGGGCAACAGTTAAGATAATCAGTTAATAGATTTTCGACTTAGGGAAACATGGGTATTTTCAAAACCGCACTTTTTTTCTACGTGGTTTGGCTGTTTGTCCACATGAAAATGCAGTGTCAGGTGACTGAAACAGCAACTTTCTGAAAACTTTGGCCAGGGTGAAGATTTTCCAAATGTCTAGGTACTGTGTGGTCATGTGTATCAAGTGTATCTGTGTGCAGACTTCAAGACGGGGCATAACATGAAGGGGCAGTAACTTGTAATAATTTAGAGAGGCGTAACTGGCAGTCACTGAGATCCCATTGAACCATGCAAGTTGTCACAACGAGATGTTGTTGGCAAGATGGCAAAACAGAGAACATCTCCACCAAATGTTTTCATGAGTTTTCTCTAAATTTACCCACAACCAATTCATTTAATATTTTATTAGATTCATTCATTTAGCAAAAGGTGTAGACATTGATAACTATTATGGTTGGGTTTAGGTTTGGGGAAGGTGTAGACATTATTAACTGTGATGGTTGGGTTTAGGTGTGGAGTAGGTGTAGATGTTAATAACTGATGTACAGGGCCATCTTGCCGACAACATATTTTGGACATGTGGGTTTCAATAACTTCAAGTTACGCCTCTAACGTAGTACAAGTTACGTCCCTGTCCGCAGACAGACCCTATCGTGTGGAAGCTAAAACTGCAGTTTTGGCCTCATCATGATGTCAGCGTGTATGTTGTTTCTCCTTTCTGATTGGCCAACATGGCTGAGTTCACTCCAAACACGGAAGATGCGAATGAGGCAAATTCAACACATTTGTTGCAAATGAATCGCGTGTTCTGTATTGTTAAAGCATGGGACGGTAATCCGCCTCTATACACACGTTTGCATTGACTAATGCAATTTACCTGCAAAATATATACTTAATTCCCTGTTTGATATAAACTCCATATAAGTGTCATTATCACCACCTGCTGGTTCGGCATGACCATAACGTGCATCACAGTGTGTTTTCATGTCGACAGTCTTTTTAAAGCAGGAAAATTCTGTTTATAAAAATACCCGTGTACGTATGGACATGGCCATACTGTCACTGAAAATCACTTACTTTTCTTTTTGGTAATATGTATTTGATTTAAATATAGCCCTAAATAGTAAGCTTATTTTCTTATACCCCTAAATAGTAAGTTTCATATTACTACAACTTTAAATTGTTTAAAAAACAAAATTGCTCTTATAAAAATGTATCTACAAAACCTGTATCAATTCTCTTACCATGACATATCTTTGAACAGATGGATCTCTCCCTAAACTATGGAAGATGCAGGATATATTTTTACTTTCCCTCACTGATAAGACCTAAAGCGGTCAATTCTGTTACCATCAAACACAACTTGTGATACAAGAAAAAAAATTAGCGAACATATTTTTCTTTTTACTTTTTAAAATACAAAATGCATCTCCAATTACAGAATCCCACATGAGCGTCCAGAAACAAGAAGAAGTGCGCTGAGGAAAATGTGTAAAGAGTAGCACATATAAATGCTGAGCCGAGTCACGTAACCCAGTCTGGACCTCAGCTTCAGTGTCGGAGCAGAGGAAACAGAACACATCGCACTTCAGAGCCACTTCTGTCAACACAGACAATTTTAGGTCCCAGAGTCGCAGACTGCGAATACAGCGATTTCCCATTAGATTAGATCGATTACTGTGTTTTTGGCACGCATGAGTAGAAATCTCTCTTTCTAAATGGCAATTGCTGAAAACTCTGCTAAGTGTGCCAGATTAAAAGCAGGTGGAAGTTTTGCAAAGTCTACAAACATGTTTGATGTTAACATCCAGTGCCAAACACTGCAAGGAAATATTTTGTCACTGACTGAGATGACTAAATGTTTTTGTAATACGCAATGTAGCATGTCATATACAGTTTTCAAAGCTTCAGAAACAAGTGATGAAAGCTGAAATCATCATACATGGGCTGTAATACACCCCGCTGTGCTGACAGAAGACAGGAATATAAAGAAAACAAATGGAACGAATCACAAAACCTGATGCATGTCACTTGATCTCACTGA